>NW_015386641.1:382627-430251 GCF_001527695.2 Protobothrops mucrosquamatus | reverse complement strand
CAAACTCCTCCCATACAACCGTCTCAAGACCTGGTCCCGTCTCCTCCCCCTGGGCCAACCAGTCGGAGTCCAAGCCTTCCCGGATCCGAGCGACTTTGTCATGCAGATACTGCGCAAAATCCTCGGCCCTCCCCTCCAGGGGGTCCCCGCCTCCCCTCAATTGAAGGAGAGAGCGGGTCACCCTGAAGAGGGCGGCCGGACAATGGCGAACCACTACCACTAATGTAGCCAAGAAACCAGTAGGGACTGCTCCAGGAAGTTTCCAGGAGTTGCCAGGAATCAACCCTAACTTGAAGGTAATGAATGAATGAATGAATGAATGAATGAATGAATGAATAAATAAATAAATAAATAAATAAATCTGAAATATTGTATTCTCCATCTATCTTCTGTACAGCCCAATCCTCCCATTCTTCCCATCTAAATACAGTCATTTCCCATCCAGGTCTATTTTTTCATCTTTCTTCTAGAATGCCATCTTTCACCTTAGATTGAAATTCTGCACCCTTGACTTAGAACAGAATAGGGCTGGAAGGGACCTTGGAAGTCTTCTAGTCTTCTAGTTCACCCCCTGTTCTTCTTTCAGACAAGAACTTTAAGAAGTGTTGGGTCTGGAGTTTTGTTTTTCCTTGGGTGGGATGTTCATAAATGTCTGCCTCTTGTACAATGATTAAACATACAGGAGCTCTTCTTGGCAGCCCCTTGACCTGTCTTTTATTGGATCTCAGCAGGTGGCAGCATCTGACACTCCCCCCTGCTAGGCTGGGAAACAACAAAGGATGGTCTGGCTTAGTCAGTGTTTAAATCTGAGTCCTCTCTGGTCTGGGAGATTTAAAAAAATGTATCCTAGAAAGAACAGTGACGAATCACTCTTGTTTGCTGTGTCTAGAAGTCATTAGGAATCAAGCTAATTCAAAGGAGTCCTTTACTTTTAGTTTTAAATAAATCATCCTTGCTCAACCACAGGTAACCCTAGCCCTTTGATCACATCTATTTAACAAAATCTCCTATAAAAAAAACCATAGCTGAGAAATCATGGTGTAACCCAGTGTTTCTTAAACATTTTGGTCCCATTATTAAAATTATCTTGCATGGGTTATATTTACCAATATTTACCATATTTTTTAAAAAATAAAATTAATGATTTCATAGAATGCTGATTTGGCTATTCTAAAATAGATTAAAAATAACAGTATTAAATCAGGTTTATTAATATTAATAAACTTATTGTAATAATTAAATCCATAAGTATGATCATAATTAAAATATTCTTCATGAGATATCCTATATTTTTAAACAATATTTTTAAAAATGAAAAGAGTATCATCATTGCTTTAAACATCTGCAAGTATCTTCAATATCTGACAAATAGTTTTGATTTTGAGGACCCCTGGAAGTGTCATGGGGGAAATGTTCTAGGACCATATATATATATTTTTAAAAACCCTCTGGACTAACATTCATGTTGCTTGCCCAGAACTCAGTTATTTTATTATTCAGGTTGAAAAGCAGGATTGTTGCCTTTCATTCTGCTGCATACAGAAACCGAATGAGTATGTCAGCTGAAGCTTTTATGATAGCATTTCCCTATAGAAATGCTTGGCAGAAAGTTATTCAGGGTGGTGCTCACCAATTTAGGGATAATAAGAATAAGAAAGACAAAAAAAGTCTGGATTGTGGATGTCTGCAGTACCTGAAGACAGCAGTGTAGAAGAAAAAGAACAAAATACAAGGACCTGCAAATAGAAACAGAATGACTATGGCAAAAATAAGCAAATGTAGTGCTAATAGTAATAGGTACCTTGAATGCAATCCCAAAACATCTGGAACACCACTTCAACACCATTGACACTGACAAAAATCACCATCAGTCAATTGTAAAAGGCCACTTTATTTGGAACTGCGACAATATCCTTTACATCAGGGGTCTTCAAACTTGGCCCTTTTATGACTTGTGGACTTCAACTGGCTGAGGAATTCTGGGAGTTGAAGTCCACAAGTCATGAAAGGGCCAGGTTTGAAGACCCCTGGTTTACATCCTTTAACGCCATCAAACAATATCTTCCTATCCCAGATCCTGGGGAAGGATATGATAGATCGGTAAAAATATCAGATCCAGTCTAAACATCTGGCTGACTGTGTGACCAAACCATAATAAGAGTCCGTCATTATATTTCAGTCACTGAGCAATAAATAATTTATTAAATTTACATGCCAACTAACTCTCAGTGACTCTGGGCAGTGGAACAAATTGTTAAAAGAATATTAAAAACAACAAAGTAGCAAAAAAGAAAAAGAAAAAAAATGGCAAAAATAAAAACTGGCTGGAATCAAAGAAAACAACGTTCGCAATCAGGCCTGGGAGTAGAGCCAGATCTTCAGGGCCCTTTGAAACGCTAGCAGGGTGAGGACTGTTTGAATCTATTATGGCTCCAGAAATGTGTGCTTCTGGGATTCTGAGAGATGGCACCATTTATTCAAAGGAATCTGGGGCGCTAACAACAAATTCTGCCAATTGGATTGGCTAGGAAAGTATTAGGGAAGACAGATAGTGCCTCAATTAACCAGTCGGTAACAACCAGCACCTTGAATCACACCCAGAAGCAAACTGGCAACTAAGGCAGCGTGCAAAGCAGTGGTGTTACATGGGCATACTGAGGCATGTCCATTAACCACCCATGTTGTTACATTCTGGATCAGTTGAAACTTCTGGATGGTCTTCATGGGCAGCCCCATGTAGAGTACATTGCAGTAGCCAAGCTGTGAGGTGACCAGGGCATGAGCGCAAAGGGCCTCCTGACCTAGGAAGTGGCGCAACTCCTCCTATACAAAGTCTTTCCAAGCTGCAGCTGCCATCCACTGATCTGGGAGTCCAGGAAGATTCCAAAATGCATACCATCCTTGAAGTGCCACTGCATCAAAGGTCAAAGTTGGAGTATCCTCAGATCTGGGTAGTCGAAACACAGCTGCTCAGTCTTAGTAAGATTGAGCTGGAGATAGTTCCTGCTCATCCTAACCTGCACAGCCTCCAGGCACTGGGAGAAAATCTCAACAACTTCACTTCACCAGCCCAGAGTCAAAAGATGTAATTGGGTATCCTCAACATATTGATGATACTGAACCCCAAACCCCAAATCACCCAGTGTTTTCATGGAGGTATTGAAAAGGAGGGGAAAGAGTATAGAACCCTACCACACCCCACAAAGCAGGGCCTTGGGAAATGATCTCTACTCCTCAATTTACACCGACTGGAATCAGGAAAGAAGATGTAAAGTAAAAGAAGAGAACTGAAGAAGTGAACTGAAGAAGCTTCTTGGATGAGAAGCGAAATGTTTTCAAGGATAAAACAAAGTCCAGTTGCCTTTTTTAAAAAGCACCTTTGGGATAAAAGAAGAGAACTTCTTCTCAATAAAAGAGAATCACGGTGCCCTCAATGCCCAGCTGATGAACCACCTCAAAGGGATAGCGTTATCCCCAGTAATAACAATTACATTAACGTCTGAATCCCCTAACAACAGCGGTGAGGTGTGTTGCTTCCAAAGGTCCATTCCAGTCTCTTTTTGTCTTTATACTTAAAATTAAAATTTTGAGGCATACTGTAGAACATTAAATTTTGCCTATTTTAAATGGATCACAAATGATTTCTATCAAGTCACTTCTGAATCTTCAGTGACATAGTTCGCACTCTCCTGCCAATTCTTGTTATTAACATAGCAAAACGAGTGAATTCATGCATTTCAAGGGGCTGGGAAGTAGCCCCCTCTTGCTCCTCCTTTTCTAAAGATTTAATTTCCAGGAAGGAGAAAAAGGAAATACTCCAAATATCAATAGTCTCTGAGAATTCAATTTGGAAAATGAATGCTTTATTAGAAGCCTTGCCTGGAAAACTTTTATTACTGCTTTCTCTCCAAAATAAAAAAAAAAGTTAAGAAAACATTGTATCCAAACTAAGAAAATAAGCTTTTCCTCTTACATGGCTCACTAAATTTCACTCCTAAATTTTTCCCACATTTGTGGGGTAGGAGGAGGCAACCTCTGCTATGTAATTCAGTTTGGAATTCAGGATTAACTTGGCCTCCAAAAGAGGCAATTGAAAAACCTATGTGATCATTACACATTTATAGATCTCTGAATTTTCAACAAAATATTCATAATGGTCTCCTAAGTCCAAGGCAATCCAATGCAAATTACAGCACAACCTCAATTACAGGGGAAAAAAAAAACTATATTGCAGTAGAAAAATGTCCCTTCTTAGTCTGAAGTGTCCTCCATGAAACTTCATACTTGCTATTATGAAACATCTGGGCTTCATCTACTTCAGACACTGAAAGGAGAAAACATCTCCCCCCCCTTCTTATTTCTTTGCCAAATTCATTTTTTTCCCCTCCTGGCCCAAGAATCCATGTTGCAACTTTAAAACACATGTTAAAGTTTCTTACTTTGATCAGCATGTTTGATTTGCTCATATCTACATATTCCAGTCACTGGCCCTGTGAACAGGAGCAATCAGAACCCCAGTTGCTGATCGCACCTGGATCTTCATATTTTCACTAGAAGCACATAAAAAATAATAATAATCCTGCAGGTTTAGGCTAAAGTGTTATCAAGTCCTGTGTTCTATCTCACACAGTTTCTAGTAGCTGCATCTGATAAGTCACAGGCAGATTTCTTGCACTTGTAACAAATGAAGCTGGTGAAGCAGAAACCAGATGTTCTCAGATTAGAGAGAACTGCTATGTTAATACTGATCAAATGTCTCTTAAGGCTAGCAAGA
Source organism: Protobothrops mucrosquamatus (assembly GCF_001527695.2). Lineage (NCBI taxonomy): Eukaryota > Metazoa > Chordata > Lepidosauria > Squamata > Viperidae > Protobothrops > Protobothrops mucrosquamatus. The sequence goes on along the minus strand of NW_015386641.1, from coordinate 425,477 downwards.
AGACCACTGAAAAATCCATTGACTCAAAAAGATGTGATGGGGATAAAGGCCTAGTAAATACACCATGGTGCAAAGACCTATATGTTGGTAGGAAGAGCTTCTGCATGCAAAAATGTAATAATTCTGAAATAAGTTACAGGTATTCCTCGACTTACAACAGTTCATTTAGTGACCGTTCAAAGTTACACTGAAAAAAGGGACTTATGACCATTTTTCACACGTATGACTGTTCCAACATCCCCTTGATCACGTGATTTACATTCAGATGCTTGACAACCGGTTCATATTTATGACGGTCGCGGTGTCCTGGGGTCATGCAATCCCCTTTTGCGATGTTCTGACAAACAAAGTCAATGGGGAAACCAGATTCGTCTAACAACCATGTTACTAATTTAACAACTGCTTCACTTAACAAATGTGGTGAGAAAAGTCGTAAAATGGGGCAAAACTCACTTAACAAATTTCTCACTTAGCAACATAATTTCTGGGCTCAATTGTGGTCATAAGTACTTTAGCTAGGAGTCTTCTTGCAAGTAAACTGGTCTTTAATATTGAGATGAGATTTTCATCTGGGTCTGACAACAGCCAAGTTGCTGGCAGTTAAACTAGACTGCCTTTTATTCTAGATGTAACTAGAAGAAGGTGAGAACTTACTAACAGTCTCATATTGACTTAGTAGATTCAACTGACAACCCAGCCTTTTATATCTCAAATTTACTGAACTTGCTTTAAAGACCTGTGAAGTGGTATTACTGTGGATACAGAGAAATAAAAGTCCTCTTATATTCCCTTTTTTGGTCTTCTCTTTGAAAATGTTTTTAGGAAGTATGACTATTAACCCACAATTTGATCTCATAAACGAATGGCTCAGAAAGTATCAACCTTTGACCTTTCTCTGGCTAGTTCATGCAAGTATAATAGGAAATTAAGTAAATTTGTCTGGCTTTGATTTAGTCTGATTTGTGAACTGGGATTATAACCACTGCTTCCAACAAGGAAAACAAAACTTCTGTGTTGTTTTGACACCTCCTTCAGCATTTCCAGTGGCTGGAAGATGTATACAGATAGTCCTCCACTTATGACAATAATGGAACCTGCTCAGTATGACTGCAAATCCTAGGGGTCATAAAATAGAACATCTATGTGACCAGCCTAATTTTATGACCTTTTCTGCATGGTTGTTAAGCAAATGCACAGTTGTAAAGTGAACCAGCAGTTTACCAAAGCTAGTTTTGCACAAAAAAGGGCATTTATTGGCAAAACTGTGGTATAATGTGGTGAAATATGGTTATGTGGCTGCAGGACACTGCAAAACAGCAGAGGTCCATTGTAACTTTGAACAGTCATTAAGCAACCCGTCGTAAGTTGAAGACTACCTGTGCAGAATACTCTGACAAGATAAGCTGCACTATTACTGTATCTAGAATCAGATAAAAGTGAGATGGGTGGCTATATAAATCAAATAAAGAAACACATATAGTACTTACAGGAAATGGTGCTGCCTCCACAGCTCCTAGTGCCTAAACAATGTACAATATAGCCATTTCATATAAGCCTAGTATGAACTCAGCAAATGTGACTGGTTAACAATCATTTATGGCAAAATGTTGTGTGAGGTCATTTTCCTATGATTTGTTTCATAAACCATGGTTAAGCAATAACAGGACCAAAGCCAGCATAGAGACCAACCTGGTCTCCAAATGTCACCTGGGCTGATCTAGTTAAACCAATTATTAATTTTAACTGGAAATCTGTTATTTTGAAGGCTACTCTTTTTTAATATCTCTAAGGCTTAACTAGCATTTGCTTGAGCTGTAACCCTCATTTTCTGCCTCAGGACTTTACTTTCATCTCATCCCCAGTTCATGGAATAGCTTTTAGTTATTTACTGGACTAGTACGGAAGCAATATTTCCCTTTATTCTGAAGCTGGTCAGCTACACAATCTGGTACAATCTGTTTTGCTTCATCAAGATAATAGCCGTGGTGGTGCAGTGGTTAAAATGCAGTATTACAGGCTGATTCTGCCCACTGCCAAGGTTTTGATCCTGATAGGGCTCAAAGTTGACTCAGCCTTCCATCTTCCAAGGTGGGTAAAATGAGGACCCACATTGTTGGGGGCAACATGCTGACTCTCTAAACTGCTTAGAGAGGGCTGTAAAGCACTATGAAGCAATATATAAGTCTAAGTGCTATTGCTAAGGGCTATTTCATTACTAGTCCTTTCTACGGTACACTCTAGTGCCTGGCAGGATATCCGTTTGATGGCTAAAACTTATAATGAAAGAAATATTTTACTTCCAAGACAAGATGCCCTACTGTTGGACTACTATTGTTTAAACTAAAAAAAATGTCATATAGAATAAAGGACAGATTTGAGACCACTGAACGGGAGCAAAGGAAACCAAATGAACTGTAGATTAAATTAAATTAAATCCAATTTGTGGTCTGGTTGTTATTCTTTTATCCTGGTCTAAACATTGGACTGACTTTTTTAATCTCCTGCCTATGATCCTACTTAGCTGCATACTTGGTACTGTAACAGCAACCTCTTAAGAGAGAGCCACTTGTTGAGATGAGCAACTTTACAAATTGATTGATTGACTGATTTCAAGACTAAATTTGCTGAGGGCTGGTCAGATTCGCCAATTCTTTGACTTTCCAACTGCAATGTTTTTTGTTTTTGTTTTACTTTTTCAGATGACTTCTGTCCTAGTTTTTATTGATCTTTAATTTGATTGTTCTAGCTGCTTGGATCTCTTTTGTGAGAAAACCCAGATGATAAGAAGGAGCAGAAGAAGCCTAAGGCAGAAATGAGCACAGAGAAATGTTTACATTTCACATCTAGTTGTTATGGTTGTGGTTTTCCTCTCTTTATGTACAAGAGTAGGGAAAAGAAAAAACCTTGAGCAATTCTCAAGCTGGTCTAAATCAAAGTGATATCTGAAGTCATTGTAGATGGCCGGAGGGCAGTTTTAGGATGAGGAAGAAGTCAGCCCTATTTGAGTCCCTTCTGTTTTGCCAACAGTGAAGCAAGAAGGAGAATTAGATCTGATCCTTCTGATGCTCTTTCTCCAGAAGGGAAACCAATATATCTGTCAAGGGTTCTTTATGGTATACCCAGGTCAGTGGGCTCTCAAACCCCAGAGAGCCAACACAATTCCATAAGTACTCTAGACAACACACCCCACATGTACTCAAAGGCTGGTACTCAGTATACCATTCTTCCTGACTTCTACTACAACTCCTGTTCCTCCACTACAACAACAACAACAACAACAATAATAATAATAATAATAATAAAGTTGGAAGGGACCTTGGAGGTCATCAAGTCCAACCCCCTGCTCAGGCAGGAAACCCTACATCATTTCGGACAGATGGCTGTCCAGTCTCTTCTTAAAAACTTCCAGTGTTGGAGCATTCACCACTTCTGGAGACAGGTTGTTCCATTGGTTAATGTTCTAACTGTCAGGAAGTTTCTCCTTAATTCTAGGTTGCTTCTCTCCTTGATTAGTTTCCATCCATTGCTTCTTGGGCTGGCTATGGAGAGGTGTTAAAGGGACAGAGTATTTTGCAGGCAGCCTGCCCTCTCACAATATCCTATGGCCCAGGATCAATCTGTTGGACCAGCAAATAACAAACTTTGGTTTTAAAAAATGAACTTTTTAATTTTATTAATTTTCCAATTTATATTGCCATCCATCACGCCAAGCAAGTGACTCTGGGCAATGTAGGGCAAAGTATACTGTAACTTTAACAAAACCCTTGTTACTTTTTGGGTGTCAGCTGCATAATGTACTACAGTATTATGACAGAAAAATGTGAGTTATGTCAACTCATAGCCATAAGCATGCATACTTACTGGAAACTGCAAAGCCGGAGACAGCAAATGTTTCTCAGACCCAGTCCTTTACAAAGTGTTCTTCAGCTATGTGTTTTAGTTCTGATAATCCTCCAAAACAATCAAGGAAGCAGGAAATCAATAGTTCCAATGAAATGGTTATCTTGGCTGTTGCCAGCACTGACCAGAAATGTTTGTGACTGCAACAGCTTTAGCTCACTAGCTTCTGGTGTCTAAGGTCTAGCCCCTGCTTGCATTTAAGCACAGCACATTCATTTATTTATCATATTTAGAAGACCTCCTACCTCCATAAAGATTCTCGGTGATTTACAATGTTAAAAATAATATTTATTTATTTAGCATATGGCATACAATGCCAGGGAAATGTATACATGCTAGACAGTCCTGACAATCTAAATTGCTATTTCATTCTGTTCAGTACTTGCGTACCTATCCTTGATGCACCATAGCAGACAAACTAGCTTACACCAGTTGACTAGAGGTGTTTGGGTTGCTGGCTCTTCCACGGCTCCTCCGTTGGTCTCCCCTCGCCTTGCCTTGTTTTTCATTGCCTCACATCTGGCTAGGTACAGTGCCAGCTTTTGCTCTCCACACACATGAACATAGCTAGGTTTTCCCCACCAAAGTGGTACCCATTTATCTACTTGCAACATTGCATGATTTTGAACTGCTGGATGAGCAGGAGCTAGGGAGAAAGCGGCGGGAGCTCATCCTGTCTTGCACAGCTGGACTCAAACTGCCGGAGTGCAGACCATTTCTGGCTGGCAGTTCTAGTGTCATTAAGCTGCTGTACCACCGCGTCCGCTTGTTAAAAATAATAAGGACCATAAAGCAATGCAAAGAAAAAGAGAAGAGAAAATATTCAGCCTTACATATAAAATACCACAGAGTAAGGGGCTTGCCGCTCACCTTAACCCACCCACCTCCCAAGTTTCAAAGACTGTCAGGGCAGAAATCTAATGGATCTCTGGAGGAATGCTATTTATAGTTGGGCTGCAGCCACTTTCCACCTTGTCTCCATGACATTGCTCTCATTTCCCATAGACCACTTTTTTCCCACAGATTTCCTACAAAATCTATTCATAGAATTTTGACTTCTTTTTCTTTTCTAAAGAAAAGCAGTATACCTTTTAGTATGTAAACGGCTTTGAAAATACAATCCCACACTAAATGTCTGCTGAACTTGAGGTCATTTGCCTTGGGTTTATTTCCACCAGCTGAAGGTCTATCCTGTTTGTTTGTTGATATACCACCTTTATTATTTTTACAAATAATTCAAGGCAGTGAATATTTTTTTTGTACATTGCCCAGAGTCCTTCCTTGAGGGAGAAAGGAAGTTCAGAAATGTGATAAACAACAAATATACCTAATATTCCTTCCTCAAAGTCATCCAGCCAGCATTCATGCCAAAGACCAGACTACAACTCACAGTCTCCTGGTGATTGGCCCAAAGTTACCTAGCTGCTTTTCTATCATAGATGGGACTAAAATTCACAGTGTCCTGATGGTTGGCCCAAAGTCACCTAGTTGCTTTCATGCCTAAAGTGAGACTAAAACTCACTGTCTACGAGAAACAGTGGTTGGAAACTGGTCAAGGAGAGAAGCAACCTGGAATTAAGGAGAAACTTCCTGACAATGAGGACAATCAACCTGTGGAAGAGCTTACCCCCAGAAATCGTGGGCACTCCATCACTGGAGATTTTTAAGAAGAGACTAGACAGTCACCTGTGTGAAATGGTATAGGTTCTCCTGCTTGAGCAGGGGGCTGGACTAGAAGACCTCCAAGGTCCCTTCCAGCTCTATTCTATTCTATTCTATTCTATTCTATTCTATTCTATTCTATTCTATTCTATTCTATTCAACTTTGATCAATAGGATTCAAAATACCTTAACTTCCTCAAGAGGTTTAATGATTAGACCTATTTAGTACATTATTTGTTTATTCTGTTCATTTTCTTCTCAGAAAATTCATATGGAAAGAGGGATTCAAAATAATAAAGATTTCTTGAGCTATTTAGATGGAGAAAGACAACCATGAATTCTAACTTGTACCTTAGTTGGGGGCAAAACCATTAGAAATTGAAAAACTATCAATTCATTTGTCCCTCACTCTAAGGTTTGAGAAATATGAATATGAATCTACCAACATCTACAGAGTCTAGCATAAATACCCATTTGCAAATGAAACTATAAACTACCAGCCTCTAGATCAAGGATCTGCAACCTTGACAAATTTAAGACTTGTGAAGTTCAGCTCCCAGAATTCCTCACCAGCTATGTTGTCAAGGTTGTCAAGGCTGCAGATCCCTGCTCTAGATCAATGCTGAGGAACATTAGAAAGTTATTGGAAGCAAATTTATGTAATATTACACCTGCCATTTAAATGTTCCAAGGAAAAGGGGAATTACAGTCTTGAGTAACAATGACTGACTAACTGCCAACATCCTTTTGAGACGGACAGAGATTAAAAATGTCACTGATTTAATTTAGTCAGAAATTACCTTAGGGCTGTGAATCACTATGATACAGAAAGAACAATTGGAGGTATTTAAAAATAAATATTTAAACAAGGGGAAGAAAAACGATTTCCCCCCATTGGTGGTTTGAACACTCTTAAGGGATCAATAAAATTACCTCTCTTATAGACAATCACTTTATTGCAGTGATGATACATTCAGCCTTAATTTTTTTATCAACCAAATTGGGGCAGTATATAAAATTGAGAAGTTTATGGTATATTTTGCTACTAAAATTTCTCAAGCAATTTTCAAAAGAATCTAAATAATGTTGATAATATTTTTTAAAACTTGTTTGGATCTCAAATCAAAAATTATGAAATTGCCTTTCCATTAAGCTTGAGCCCTGATAACTTCATGGAGGTATTCATATATTTTTCTTGACAATAATGCAGTGGTGGCTACAGCATTATTTCACGGTTTTCCATAGCAAGCACTATCAAAGCTCAATCCTCTCGACCATTCCAGGTTAGATAAGATAAGTGAATGTTAAAAATGAGGACAAAACTAGGCTTGAAGGAATAACTGGACAGCACATGCCATTAGGCGTCAAATCTGTCTCTCTGAATAATTTTATTCTTCATTTATATTTGTTTGTTCTAAATACTACGAGGATCTTTACAGAGCATAAACTTTTTGGATTCTGTAGAAGTCAAGCTGTAAATCATGCATGGTAATGGAAAAAGCAATAAAACAATTATGAAAAACAGCTGTATAAATCTCAAGAACGAAATAAATCATTTTCTTGGATATATTACATGCGTAATATTCATACTTTGAACTAAGCTGGGATTTGTTTAATCATGATTTCTATTCTCCATTCTAAATTTTAGTTGAAAAAAATGGATTTTTTAAAATTTTGTTAGGATAAACTGTAATAGCACTCTTTCAACCACCTGTATTTTATAATGGCTTATGATCACTACTGGGACCAGACCTTCTGTCACTAAGTGAGACTGTTAAGTGAATCACACCTGTTTTTACTACCTTTTTGTCAAAGTTGTTAAGTGAATCTCCATGGTTGTTAAGCAAATCTGGCTTGCCCCATTGATTTTGCTTGTTGGAAGCAGGTTGAGGAGACCACAGTTGGTGATAAATGGAAGACTGAGATGCTTCAACCGTCATAAATGGATGCCGGTTCCAAGGGCCTGAATTTGGATCACGTGACTTTGGGGATGCTGTGACAGTCATAAGTGTGAGGACCAGTTATAAGTCACTTTTTCAATGCTGTACCTTCAAATAGTTGCTAAAAGAATTGTTGTAAGTTGAGAACTGCCTGTATACTCCTTTTTTGACTCCATTGATTTTTTTTGGAAATTCATGGAACTTTGTTAGAATGATGGCAATACATTCTTTGGATATAATATGTTTCTTGGTGGATACAAATCACTCATTCTGTTATGTTTCTCTAAATCCCCAGAAGAAAATCCATTTGGGAAACTTCAAATACTGCCTTATAATATATTATCAGAAAAAATGGATTAAAAATTTCAATATTTCAAAATGCTTATTATATCATCTTCAAAATATCAAACAAAATATTCAAATTCTCAACAGATGTGGTTGCATATTTTAGTTTCATTGGAGTATAAGGCAAGTAGGCCTTCATATTTTTAGCAGTGTTGATTTTCTACAATACCTAAATCTTTTTGAATTAACATTAATTTTACTGAAAAATTAAAAATCATTTCTCCACCAAAGATAATGTTAATTTTTCCCCTGTGTATTGCACTGAAAGCTGTAATAAACCAAATTGCTAATAAGGTCCTCCTATACTTATGCTTCTATAACAGAACTTCAAAATTTAAACATACAATTCCCCTTGAAATCTGCTAGCAATGTATTTTATTTTCACAAAAATTATATATTTATATTGCTTATCTGATGTGTCCAAACCTACTTTTCATCTGCACAAAGAGCCTGAATGGGGGGAAAAAATCTGTTTTGATTTGTTGATTCTAATTTCCTAACAATATTTTCTTTACACCTTCCTTCTAATAATTATTTTGTAAATGTAATTCAAATGACTGCTCAGCTTTTCAAGATGCATTTAAACAAAATTGCTTTTCTCATTCGCTTTTGCATCATAATCCGGAGACTTTAAATGTTAGGATTATTTTTGTTGTTGTTTCAGTTCCTCCTGTTACATTTTACCCAACATCATATTTTTTTAAATGGTTGCTTGTCCAGTTTTGTTCATTTTAGAAAATGGGTTCTTATATTATAAAAGAAGAACCTTCTATTTTACTATTATTACTGCATATTACTATATAACGTACGTTACATGCAGACAATTTAGCTTTTATTGCTTGAAGCTTCAGAATGGAGTTTTCTATTCCAGAATGGAGCATCCTATTGTCAGAGCTTCTGGACTATAAAGAAAATATACAGGGTTGCTTTGAAGAACAGACGGAAGATTTATTATCAAGGCAATAATCAGATGAGCAGACCAAGAAAACAAGTTGTGAAAATGTTTCAGACAGTTCCCCTCCATCACCAATTTTCATGAAAATAAAAGAGAAAGAAAAACACATTCAGACTTGTAAGATTTTGTTACTGCTGCTGTTGTGATGAAAATACTGTAGCTTTAGGTCCATGTAGTGTCTGTTTCTTAATCTGGTCTTCCTTGTACGGCTGACATGGATCCAGGATACTGAGCAGTAGTTGTAGGCTTCAGGAATTGAGAAGGAGGAAAACTCTGCCAAGGGAAGGATTTGTGCCAGCCAGAGCACTTGGAGTATTGACAGGATGATAATAACCTGGATATATTATATAAAACATGGATGTGCTTTTAGAACCTGGAAAACACATATAAAGAAGCATTCAAACGAAATCCCATGAAGAAATCTGGAAGGTATGTGTCAGTCCTTCGAGATAGACCAGACTAAGAAATCAAAGTCATGCAGACTAACATTTCTTTTAATATATTATAGAAACAGAATCTTTCAAGTCTGAATATACTTCTCTTGTCCCTCCCTTTACCTTCATAAGAAATAGGGAGGGTTGGGTTCTGTCTGAGATGCTTTATCAGATTACAGTTCTGGCCCTGACTTAGATGTTTTTTTATCTGTCCACTGCCTTAGTTGGCTCTTCCTCCTGTTCCTAAGAGTCATTCCTTCTGCCATTACACTACAGAAGTCTCTCTCTCTCTCTCTCTCTCTCTCCCTCCCTCCCTCCCTCCCTCTTTCCATCTCTGCTTGTTCCCAGTTGACCTTGAGGGTTTGAGTTTTCTAAAAAAGAGCATGATATGGGTATCATTTTATGCCCAGCAAGCAACCTATAGTTTGGAACTGAAGCAAAGCAGGCAAATCCTCCTAACAGTTTTATGTCTACCAACCATTCTCAGCCTATAATTTTTCAGGAATGCTTTCAAGTTATATTTAGGGAAACTAAATTCAGTAGAAGGAGAGAGCTGAGAACACTGTATATGAAGGCTTTACAATACAAGCTTGGCAAGGAGCACATCTTACATCAAATAAAGGGGTATTCAAGTTTTCACTGACAGAAGAATGTAAAATATTCTCAGATGTGGCGGGTGGCACGCTGAAAGCAGACCAGACATGTCTGTGTAATAGATACATTTTTCCTGAAAACAATGTTTGGATTATAGTTGCAAAATTAGACACTTTCCTTAATTTAGGCCAACTAAAGTTTCTTTGTTTTGTAAAGGACTGCATTTTTGACAGTAGTTTCCTGACATATGGGCCTTAGAAAAGTTTGCAGTTTAGGATAACTTTCTTCCTCTTTCTTTATAATTCTGGGCAGGGGTGTTCAAAAGTAACATAATCTATGTAGTTCAGGGATGAATTGTGGAGCCCTTGGTGCTCTCTGAGCTCGGTTGCTTGCTTGCCAAATTGCTTCCCGAATTCAAAAGAGACAATAAAAAGTTAAAAAGGCAAAAAAAAGAGATCAGAACTCCTGCTAACCAGCAATCAATGTCCAGATAAGCAGGGATTAATACCAGACAAACAATCAAGCAGTAAATAATACTCTAATCATGGAACTATCAAAGAGAAAACAACACTCCCACTAATACTGACAGGACAAGTTTGTGTACATAATGAAAGAGCAAACCTCACTCCCTTCTAGCACAGAAGATATTACCTAGCTAGGTAACAAAATATCTGCAAACAAACAATCAAACTAGACAGCAACTAAGGACTCCACAAAAAAAGTAAAGATGGCAGCCATCAGTGTGAAATTGAAGTCCTGTCCTTATTTTACATGTATTTGCCATTGTCACCATTTTCAACACTCCCTCTTCAGGTGTTCCTGGTTCTAGCCAAAATCTAAGAATTATATAAGGGTTAGGTTGCCAATTTTTAGAATAGCATCAAGTTGTTTCTCATCTAGTGATTATCTAGATTAGGGGTCTGCAAACATTTTGGAAATGAGCTAGATCCTGCCACTCCTCCATGTCCAGAGGCACTGAATGGATGCCAATGCTGCCCAGAACAACCTGCCCACTTGGACTGGTAGCTTCCCTGAAGCTCACCCCAGGTAATCTACCATGTTGCCTGGCAATTGTGAGTTCACAGTATAACAACAGGTAGTGGGTCAGATTTGGCGATGGGCCATAGTTTCTGATCTGCAACCTAGACTTCTGCAGCTTACATCTGACAGCTGTAACATGCACAACACTTAGTTGTATAGTCATGGGGAGATTAGAAATTTCTTCTTCTAATTTAAATAAGATGAAGGTTTTTAATCTCTAAAGTTGGTTAATTTTAAACGAACAGTGGTTAAGATATATCACAACTTCCTGAGTTCTAATGAAGCTTGGATGCATCAGAAATGGAAGTGTACTCTTCTTCATTCTGCATGAAGAAAGAAGGAATGTGCAAATCTATCTGGGGAAAGGCTAGGCACATTGCCATCCCAATTAATCATAATTAACTATGACATCTGGCTGAAATGATTACATTCGCTAGTTTTCAAGCTATGATCTTAGGAACCTTGGACGTCTTCAGATATTTTCATGGTTCCTAGATAAACAAATGTGAAGTGAACAAGCTGCCTTACAGTTTAAGAGATTATGTTTTAATTGCAAAGAATATGTTGAAATTATGCTCTAAACCCTAAAAAAAATGAATGGGAAAAACCATAGAACTCACTACAGGTTGACTCCAAGACTCCAAGTTCTATCAGCCACATCTGTCGGACTCGTTGGCAGGGATAGGTGGGATTGGCCACAGATACTTTGGGGAGGTACTGTATATGTTAGAATATTATCTAGAGTATTTCTAGCTTTATTAAGAAATTAACCTGATGTGGAAAACCTGCATGTCTTAAGGGATGGAAAGACTGAAACCCATTGGCCAATTTCAGTGATAACAAAACATTCCCAGAAGTCGACCTTTTTAATAGCCTTTATTCCAAAAGAAATCAGATAACCAGACCAGGCTATTTATATTATTTGGACTTCCAATGACTTGTCTGGGCGTTTCATTTCAAGTAAAAACATGAGGAGTTCATTAGCAAAATTAATGCTTTTCTATCGTCAGAGAAAGATATAAAGTTCATAAACTCAGGGTTGAAGTTGCTGTTTTCAAATAAGTTATTATTACTGTCACTGAGTTTATAATAAGAAAATAAGAGCTAGCATAAAAACTTGTTTTTTTATGCTTGATTTTTTTCTTTTCCTTTCCCTTTTTCTATCCTCTCCTGAAATGTTTTTGGATCATTTGCTATATATATATAAAAAATTGAAATACAAATTTGGTGAAGCTTGCATTTGGAAAGTGAACTTCTAGTCTGTAGTCAAATAGTGTGGAGTGTTTACTGGACCAAGTTAACTCTTAAGCAAATGCATAAAACTGGCCTTGAACAGAATCAAAATATTTTTTTAAGGTAAAACATTTGATTCCTTTGGCTGATAACTTTTTGCTTTTGCCATTGAGACTTAAAAACACAAACACAAATGCTACTTACTGACCGTATTAACACTTTGACTTCTAAAGTAAAAGCATTTTGTAGGAGATTTTTCAATATCTTAGTCACTTTTTTTTTTTTTTTTTTTGCTGCCATGGAGCGGAGATCCAGATTTATACAAACCCTAGTCAGAAACAGGGACACATTTTAAGTAGCAAACACCTCCATTTCGAAATCTTGCTGCAGAAGAATAATGAATCCACAGTATGGCCTTGAGAGTTACTTCTAGAAATTGCAAAACTAAACAGGAAAAGAAAGGTGATACTATGATTAAGCAAATTGCCGCATTCAAGCTTATGTAAGTTAACATAGAACGTCCGTCCTTCTCCTCCCCCACTGCTCCAGAGGAAAATAGGTTTGAAAGAAATGGGCAAGAATTAAACAAAAAACTTAGCTATTTTGTTTTTTGTATTCTGGAAGAGGAGAAAATCGGTCTTACATTTTCTTTTCCTGACAAAATTATTTGAAGTTTACAAATTAATATAAGTTTATAAATGATCTTATAAATGAAATAACTGTCTTCATTTCAGCTAATAAAGGGATTATGGTAGGAAAAGAGAATACTAAAGAAAAAAGAGAATACTGTTCATAGACAGTAGGATTTAAGTCATCTATCATGGACTCCCAAATATTTGGTGCATTCACAGTCTGAGAAGCAAGCAGTGCTAAGCCTGTTTCATAAATGAGCATCCCAGACGAGATGAAAACGGAGAGCTTCATCAAATTAATTTTCGTCAGTTCTTCACTTCCTGCCTCCTCTTTGACAATCCAAGACGTTTGTTGGCTTCACCAAGGACAAGATGCTGCCACCGTTCCTTATCATTTCAAAGGGAGAGGTCAATTGAAATATAGATAATCCTCGATTTATAACCTTAATGGAGCCTTCCCATCACGGTCATAAGTCATGAGAGTTGTAAAATGGATTAGTCATGTCACCAACCTGATTTTATTATCTTTTTTTCTGGTGGTTGATAAGCAAACACAGTGGTTGTAAAATGACCACCATAGACCGAAGAATGTGGTTTTGCCCCCAAAAAATGGAAATGCTTTAACGAGATGTGGAGAGATGTTAGCTTTGTTTACCCAAAATTTCCAACACAACCTTTTAGAACTGAGCTAAAGCTTTGCACAGCATGGGATTTAGTACTTATAAGTTGCATGTGATATGTAGGGACGAGCTTGGGGGATAGGAAGAAGGAGGAAGAGTCACAAATTGGACAAATTCAAATAAAAGATTGCTACGTCTATAGAAGAAATGGGGGTGTAGAAACATTTCAGAAAGAGGCCTCCCAAGTTTCTTTGGACTGTAAAGTGTGGGGGAAGATGTACTTTCAGCACTAGTATTACTGGGGGTGCTTCTTGCTTGAACTACCTTGCCAGGTTGACAACTTGCTATTAAATGGTTGCCTCTATGGCCTATTACTGGTATATTGCTGTTTTTTGCTTTGCATTTTTAGTTTTCTCTGAAAATTGCTCTGATTTAATCTGAAGAATTAAATCATACGCATTAACAATATTTTTTTTTTATTCGAGGGGATAATCAGATTATCCTATTTTTTTAATGCTCTCCTACATTAAAAAGTCCCAGCAGTTTAAAAAGAAATACAGTGAGTTAAGTAGAATACCCGTGCATCCTACTTTACAGAGGACAATCTTTGTATGAAGTCATCCTCTTTTTGAAGAGCTGCTCATGTCTGGTTTAAAAATAAAGAACCATAAGAAAGGCAGCCGGTTACTTAATACCTAACAGCAAGCATATGTTTCCCTGCTTACTATCTTTCTTACTACCAGAAGAAGTGACTATTTCCTTTTCATTTATAATAGTAATTTCTCTATTTGTATCCCTGTGTATAAATTATGAAATGCAAATCTCTGTGTTCTATTGTTTTCTCTTTGATGACTCATAAGAAGGCATCTTGGAACAGACGGGTACATTAAAACTTTTCTTCCTTATGTATTCATTCTGTTCTTTGCAGCTGGAGTTTTGCAAGTGGTTTTCTTCAACTGATGCTGCTTGTCAGGTCAGTCTGACAAACAACCCATAGTGCTCAGTGATTCAGGAAAGGCCACGACAGCAAAAATTTCCAGAAACTAGATCATCCCATAGATCAGTAACTGAACTAAGAGTGTATCTGAGGACAGATGAACAACTGACAAAGAATATTCTAATCAGAGCAGAAATGTCAACAGTCAATTCCATTTCTTTATACAGGTAATCCTGAAGATATGACCATAATGGAGCCTGCCCATTACAGTCATAAATTGTGATGGTCGTAAAGCAGGCTTGTCACCTGACCAATCTGATTTTATGACTTTTTTGTGGCCACAGTCATGAAGTGAATAGCATAGTCATTAAGTGAACACCATGGACATTAAGGGAACCAGTGATTTGCTACAGGGCTGGTTTTCCTGAAAACTGGAAGTGACTGCAGAAAACTGGAAATTACTTCTGCTGCAAACAGCCATAAATGTAATCACATGACTGTAGGAGGAGCCTAAACATTGGAATTTTGAATCCGTGTCAATAGTAGTCCACAGGGAAATCTGTGGAAACTTCAAATGGTCTCTAAGGGATCCCCTCTAAGTCAAGGACATCTGTAATACGAACATGTTATGTTCTAAGAGTTCAACATAGAACTTCAAATATGGAGAATAAACACTTGTTTCATAAAAAATAATCTAAATAAAAATCAAGTCAGGAGAAAGAAAAAAATATATAGATCTGTGGTCCAGTATATTTTGTCAGTGAGTTCTTAAAAGAACTGTTGTAGTCTAATTGTTGCCTCTGTAGTTTTTGACCATGAGGGATGCAATATCCTATTAGGTTACCATATGTTAGCCGCTCTGTTAAGACAAAAAGTTGCCTGGGATTTACCATCGTGGAGGTAGTCTATATTGCATATCCCAGAAAGAAAGAAAGAAAGAAAGAAAGAAAGAAAGAAAGAAAGAAAGAAAGAAAGAAAGAAAGAAAGAAAGAAAGAAAGAAAGAAAGAAAAAGAAAGAAAGCATTTTGTCCCTGAGCACTGCCTTGCATTCAGATTTTATTGGAAAAATTCATGATGTAAATTGCCTGATAAATTTCCTTGATAACAGGTGTCTTTTTCATGAAGGTTGTGTGCTTTTTTCAGTTGCACAACCTTGAAGGTCTATCACATGTGCAGATTACTGGCAAATGTAGATATTAATTTGAAATTGGCTAACATATCTGATTTCATCCAAGAGATTGTTTTTAGTCCAAAGGGAGATTGCATATTCATTAATTCCATTTATATGGCCGCCCACCTCAAATTCAGGATTCTGATTTTTCAGTCCATGTCAGGTAGAGCAGTGCAATGGGTTTCCAGGCAAATAGCAATCTTTGCCACATATACACATACACATACACATACACATACACATATACATTGGTGATGGTTATTATCTTTAAAGCGCTCCATGGCACCGGACCTGGTTACCTTCGAGACCGCCTCCTGCCACAGATTACCCCCCACCGACCTGTACGCTCTCACAGAGTGGGTCTCCTCAGGGTACCGTCGGCCAGACAGTGCCGGCTGGCGACCCCAAGGGGGAGGGCCTTCTCTGTGGGAGCTCCCACCCTCTGGAACNTCCAGCAAGCGGGACTGGCCTAGGGGATTTTATAGGGGTTTTAATTACTTTTAAATTTGACATTCTCAAATATTTCATTTTAATTAAATTTTAACTGGGTGTAATATGTTAGCTTTTTATCATTTGTCAGCCGCCCTGAGTCCGAAAGGAGAAGGGCGGGATATAAATACAATTAATAATAATAATAATAATAATAATTCTTTTCAATCTTGCACCAGCAAGTGGCCATAGGAGATGTCTGTCTTTTCTTCTATGTAACAAGTAATGAATTGCATTGCTTGTCTTTGCTCTCCTCCTCTATTGCAACTGTGTGCATTTCTATGTGTGCACTGGAAAACACAAGGTAAGCTTCATATGTATTGGGTCATGTGACCAGATGGAGAAAAGAAAATGGCTTACAAGAGAGAAGTCACCATCATTCTGAACCATTATACAGCTGCTTTTCCCATAGAGATACATTGGGGCATTTTCCCCCTAGATTGTGTTTCCACCACAGACCTCAACCAAATGCAGCCAATTTTAAGCTAGATCTTTCTTTTGTCAGTCCTCACCACCACTACCAAATTTGGTTTTGTCCCTTTAGGTTATCTGAGAGTTATCCTGCTAAAAGGTAGACAGGCAGAATCCCAAACATCTTGACATGCAGTAATTTGTTTCCAACTTCTGTTGGGTTGAAAAGAGTAACAACTAACATTAGAACCCACATTATTCTAAATGTAGCCCAGTATACTTAGGAGGACCCCTAAATTTTATAGATTGTCCTTGGAAATTTTTCTCATGTGACAGTGGAAAGTTCTAATATCTCTCTTCTGCTGATGGATTAAGGAGGTGGATGGGAAAAGGTTTTATGGAAGTGAACTGAGGTTTTATAATTTATAGGATCCAAAGGCTTCTATTTAATCAGTGTTCTTAAGAAGCAAATAGAGAATTGTTTTATGCTGGAATATTAAAAGGAAAACCCTGAAGAAGGAAGGAAGGAAGGAAGGAAAGAAGGAAGATTTATTGCATAATACATGATTTCTGCTGCTGGTTTCAAAATTTCAGTGTAATATCCAGATACTGTGGATATCAAGGTTTTCATGACAACCCCTTTATCATCAGTCAATAAAACACATATTTAACTAACTTTCATTAAGGTCACATTTATGTCAGCACTAAGTTGAGGTCACTGTCCAACAGTTAGGACTTTCTGACCTGCACATCACTTGTGTACAAAGAAGGTGGTTTTGTCTCTTTTGGCAGGTTTGATATCAACCTTTATCTGCAAAGATATGTCCTCCCCAAAGAACAAACCACTGCTTCATAAAGTTCATTGCAGGACTTGCATATAACATTGATATTGCACCTTGTATCTAGCTAAACACACTTGATCATGGAAGCTAAGGAGGGTTGGCCCAATTAGTGGGAGACTCCTTGGCAATTTCAGGCTTGTAACCTGGAAAGAGATGTGAAAAATTACCCCAGCAGAAAATACTAGTAAATTATATTCATAATGTTGCAAGAAACTGCATGGATGCATCATCAAACTCAACTCAAAGATGTTTTTACTTGTTTTGAATACATCAGCTTTCTCCAGTGGTGGGATTCAAATATGTGAATAACCGGTTCTCTGTGTGGATGCCACTTCCGAAAGTCCATTCTGGCCCTGGGCAATAAAAAAAATTAGCTACAGCTTCTGCCGAAGTGGTGAAAACCAGCTGAATCCCACCACTGGCTTTCTCCCACTGGATACCCTCCAAATTCTCAGCTTTACTGGATGTAATTACTGTTCTTTTTCACAGGTTTGAGCACTTTCCTAATGGAAGATAATTATAAATTAACATGGGTTAGGCCTATTTCAGAAAAACCTACCTCAGCGGTGTCAAACTGGCAGCCCACGGGCCTGATGTGTCACATGCATGCCACACCCACTCGGCTCCTCAAAGGCACAAAATGTCGCAACATGTCACGATACATCACGTGACACAATCAAGTTTGACACCCGTGACCTACCTGGTCTCTCCAAACTGATAGGCTATGAGTTTGCATTCAGTGCATTTAAACAATGTATTAAAGATCAAGAAGTCTATCGGGACCTGTCTGCTCTATCTAAAAAAAATGTTCTCTTGAGCAATTAGGCCCCCTTCATAAACCAGCAAAGTATCTACATTACATAACTGTCTCTAAATTTTGGAGGGCACTAACTCTACCATGTTATAATGCTGTCCCCATAGCAGTTCTGGATACAAAACATCCCATAGGAGCTGAGATTGTGCCCCTGTGGACAAAGGGCCATTGAAACCACACATGTCCTGTTATATTGTTCCCTTGATAAGGATTCACTGATTCATTTTATACCTCCTTACCTGATAAAATAACTGGGAAATTCTGATCTCCTTTTTGTAAAGCTGTTGCTATGGATTAGTATATAGCTAAATTGAACATAGCTAAATTCTGCTATAGTGTCCATAAAATCAGGCAGATTTTGGCTGTCCATCAATGATCTCACCATGAACTGTAATATACTATTACGTCTTGCTCTGTTTTGTTTAATTTTTAATTCTGTTCTGTGACCATAATAAAAGATTGATCTCAGCTTCTAGATACTCTGTTTTCAAATTCAAATTAGATATTCTGCTGTGAGAATAGAACTGCAGTTCCATTCCCAGAAAATCTGGAGCATGCCAGAAGTAAGAAAACTTGATAGTCTTCTCGAGAAAGAGCATCTTATAACTTCAGCAATCCCACTTTCTGAGAAGGATCCTAGGTTGATGTAGACCCATGTGTAATTCATACCCAGGCATGTCACACTGTCAGATCTAGTACAAAAGATTACTAGCCAATCAGAAATATAAGGATGTACAAGAAGAACCTAAGATAGTGGTGGCGAACCTATGGCACGGGTGCCAGAGGCGGCACTCGGAGCCCTCTCTGTGGGCACGCGTACCATTGCCCCAGCCTTGCCTCCCCCCGTGACCTCCTCCTCTCCAGCAGCCCCCCTGAAGGAGAGTCGCCCCCAAGTGTGGCCCACACGGAGCAGTGCAGCCAAGGACATGGCAGCCAGACAGTGTAGACAAGATTCTGCCCTCACACCCCATCATGCAGTTGATGCTGCAGGGCGCGGGCAGAGGGTGTGGCCGCCATAGCGCTGCTGGGCTGCCTGGGCGATCTGCGGCGGGCCCTGGAGGCGGTGAGTGGTCCTGTGGGCAGGTGGGATGGGGGATAGGGGCAGAATGGGGGTGGGGCAGGGGGGTGGAGTGGGGGGCGGGGCCAGTTTTTGGGCACTCAGTCTCTAAAAGGTTCGCCATCACTGATCTAAGAGATCTAAATTAATATATCAAGGTTTTCAAAATAGATANAGCGGGATTGGCCTAGGGGGGGATTTTATAGGGATTTTAAAGGGATTTTATAATTTTTCTAATACAGGTTAATTAATATATATTTTAATTTGGCTTTTAGATATTTATTGTATAGCTCTGTTTTTATTTACCTGTAAGCCGCCCTGAGTCCCTCGGGAGAAGGGCGGGGTATAAATTAAAGTAATAAATAAATAATAAATAAATACACATACACATATACATTCTTTTCAATCTTGCACCAGCAAGTGGCCATAGGAGATGTCTGTCTTTTCTTCTGTGTAACAAGTAATGAATTGCATTGCTTGTCTTTGCTCTCCTCCTCTATTGCAACTGTGTGCATTTCTATGTTTGCACTGGAAAACACAAGGTAAGCTTCATATGTATTGGGTCATGTGACCAGATGGAGAAAAGAAAATGGCTTACAAGAGAGAAGTCACCATCATTCTGAACCATTGTACAGCTGCTTTTCCCATAGAGATACATTGGGGCATTTTTCCCCCTAGATTTTGTTTCCACCACAGACCTCAACCAAATGCAGCCAATTTTAAGCTAGATCTTTCTTTTGTCAGTCCTCACCACCACTACCAAATCTGGTTTTGTCCCTTTAGGTTATCTGAGAGTTATCCTGCTAAAAGGTAGACAGGCAGAATCCCAAACATCTTGACATGCAGTAATTTGTTTCCAACTTCTGTTGGGTTGAAAAGAGTAACAACTAACATTAGAACCCACATTATTCTAAATGTAGCCCAGTATACTTAGGAGGACCCCTAAATTTTATAGATTGTCCTTGGAAATTTTTCTCATGTGACAGTGGAAAGTTCTAATATCTCTCTTCCGCTGATGGATTAAGGAGGTGGATGGGAAAAGGTTTTATGGAAGTGAACTGAGGTTTTATAATTTATAGGATCCAAAGCCTTCTATTTAATCAGTGTTCTTAAGAAGCAAATAGAGAATTGTTTTATGCTGGAATATTAAAAGGAAAACCCTAAAGAAGGAAGGAAGGAAGGAAGGAAGGAAGGAAGGAAGGAAGGAAGGAAGGAAGGAAGGAAGGAAGGAAGGAAGGAAGGAAGGAAGATTTATTGCATAATACATAATTTCTGCTGCTGGTTTCAAAATTTCAGTGTAATATCCAGATACTGTGGATATCAAGGTTTTCATGACAACCCCTTTATCATCAGTCAATAAAACACATATTTAACTAACTTTCATTAAGGTCACATTTATGTCAGCACTAAGTTGAGGTCACTGTCCAACAGTTAGGACTTTCTGACCTGCACATCACTTGTGTACAAAGAAGGTGGTTTTGTCTCTTTTGGCAGATTTGATATCAACCTTTATCTGGAAAGATATGTCCTCCCCAAAGAACAAACCACTGCTTCATAAAGTTCATTGCAGGACTTGCATATAACATTGATACTGCACCTTGTATCTAGCTAAACACACTTGATCATGGAAGCTAAGGAGGGTTGGCCCAATTAATGGGAGACTCCTTGGCAATTTCAGGCTTGTAACCTGGAAAGAGATGTGAAAAATTACCCCAGCAGAAAATACTAGTAAATTATATTCATAATGTTGCAAGAAACTGCATGGATGCATCATCAAACTCAACTCAAAGATGTTTTTACTTGTTTTGAATACATCAGCTTTCTCCGGTGGTGGGATTCAAATATGTGAACAACCGGTTCTCTGTGTGGATGCCACTTCCGAAAGTCCATTCTGGCCCTGGGCAATAAAAAAAATTAACTACAGCTTCTGCCGAAGTGGTGCAAACCAGCTGAATCCCACCACTGGCTTTCTCCCACTGGATACCCTCCAAATTCTCAGCTTTACTGGATGTAATTACTGTTCTTTTTCACAGGTTTGAGCACTTTCCTAATGGAAGATAATTATAAATTAACATGGGTTAGGCCTATTTCACAAAAACCTACCTCAGCGGTGTCAAACTGGCAGCCCACGGGCCTGATGTGTCACGTGCATGCCACACCCACTCGGCTCCTCAAAGGCACAAAATGTCGCAACATGTCATGATACATCACGTGACACAATCAAGTTTGACACCCGTGACTTACCTGGTCTCTCCAAACTGATAGGCTATGAGTTTGCATTCAGTGCATTTAAACAATGTATTAAAGATCAAGAAGTCTATCGGGACCTGTCTGCTCTATCTAAAAAAAATGTTCTCTTGAGCAATTAGGCCCCCTTCATAAACCAGCAAAGTATCTACATTACATAACTGTCTCTAAATTTTGGAGGGCACTAACTCTACCATGTTATAATGCTGTCCCCATAGCAGTTCTGGATACAAAACATCCCATAGGAGCTGAGATTGTGCCCCTGTGGACAAAGGGCCATTGAAACCACACATGTCCTGTTATATTGTTCCCTTGATAAGGATTCACTGATTCATTTTATACCTCCTTACCTGATAAAATAACTGGGAAATTCTGATCTCCTTTTTGTAAAGCTTTTGCTATGGATTAGTATATAGCTAAATTGAACATAGCTAAATTCTGCTATAGTGTCCATAAAATCAGGCAGATTTTGGCTGTCCATCAATGATCTCACCATGAACTGTAGTATACTATTACGTCTTGCTCTGTTTTGTTTAATTTTTAATTCTGTTCTGTGATCATAATAAAAGATTGATCTCAGCTTCTAGATACTCTGCTTTCAAATTCAAATTAGATATTCTGCTGTGAGAATAGAACTGCAGTTCCATTCCCAGAAAATCTGGAGCATGCCAGAAGTAAGAAAACTTGATAGTCTTCTTGAGAAAGAGCATCTTATAACTTCAGCAATCCCACTTTCTGAGAAGGATCCTAGGTTGATGTAGACCCATGTGTAATTCATACCCAGGCATGTCACATTGTCAGATCTAGTACAAAAGATTACTAGCCAATCAGAAATATAAGGATGTACAAGAAGAACCTAAGATAGTGGTGGCGAACCTATGGCACGGGTGCCAGAGGTGGCACTCGGAGCCCTCTCTGTGGGCACGCATACCATTGCCCCAGGCTTGCCTCCCCCCACGACCTCCTCCTCTCCAGCAGCCCCCCTGAAGGAGAGTCGCCCCCAAGTGTGGCCCACACGGAGCAGTGCAGCCAAGGACATGGCAGCCAGACAGCATAGACAAGATTCTGCCCTCACACCCCATCATGCAGTTGATGCTGCAGGGCGCGGGCAGAGGGTGTGGCCGCCATAGCGCTGCTGGGCTGCCTGGGCGATCTGCGGCGGGCCCTGGAGGCGGAGGCGGTGAGTGGTCCTGTGGGCAGGCGGGATGGGGGATGGGGGCAGAATGGGGGTGGGGCAGGGGGGTGGAGTGGGGGGCGGGGCCAGTTTTTGGGCACTCAGTCTCTAAAAGGTTCGCCATCACTGATCTAAGAGATCTAAATTAATATATCAAGGTTTTCAAAATAGATACTTAATTGTCCGAAATAGTATAGGGTTTCCTGCCTGAGCAGGGGGTTGGACTAGATGACCTCCAAGGTCCCTTCCAACTTTACTATTATTATTATTATTATTATTATTATTATTATTATTAAATGTGACTGGACTACCTTACTTCTCACCCTTGTAATACAGATCTAAGGTAGTTTCTCAACCTTTAGCTACTTTAAGATGTGCTGACTGAGGAATTCTGGGAGATGAACTCCACACATCTTAAAGTTACCAAGGTTGAGAAATACTAATCTAAGAATACAAGTGGAGTGATCAGTTTTCTGAAGCTCCTTAAACTCCAGCCATAGAGTCTAAAATAACTCTGCTTTTCTTTCCCATCCCTTAGTTGCAAAAAACAACAACAACCCAGACTATGTGAGTCCCGTATTTCCTTGCAATGCTGTTTCTAATGTCCCATCTGGTCTCTGAATCTCCTGCCTTCTGCAAACTAGCAGTACTGACAGCTAGCAAACAATGGCTTCACACCATTGTGTATGTGTCATGCCGCTTCTTACTATAAACCCCACTTTCAGGATCAGTCATACAGCAGGGGCAATATCCAGATCACTCATAATGGTGGAATATAATCCGCTACAAGCTGAACTGTTCACCTAAACAAATCTAGCAGTGGTTGATGAGCCATGTTGTAAAAAGGATTGCGGAGGCTTATCTGTTCTGAAGGCTTACATTTAATTTTTCAGAGTGGACCTTCGCTGACTCAGCTCTTGACTTTCCATGATAAAAATCTACAAAGGCGAGAGCTAAGAATAGACCATAGCTGTAACGAACGTTGTACAGGGGACGATGATCAGCTGCAAACAAAACCTTCACCTGCACACGAAGAATGACAGAATGCTGGATTTCAGCAGCAGCCTTGAATGGTAACCCCATCCCCTTGTTCAGATCTTACCACGTGACACCTCCAGGCCAACCTAGTCTGAGCTTTGAAGTTAAACAGTGTCAGGCTGGTAGATGCGTAGCTGTAGAGTTGCTAGGGAGTTCCAAGGCTGTAGGCTAGGCTGGATGTGGGCGTCAAAAAATATCCTACAGCAAGATAATAGAAAATCACTTCTGTATGATTGCTGAGAAATTGCATGAATCTATATGTCTATGTCTATGTCTATGTCTATGTCTATATCTATATCTATATCTATATCTATATCTATATCTATATCTACATCTACATCTACATCTATATCTGTAGTCCTCGACTTATAACATCTCATTTAATGATCGTTCAAAGTTACAATGCACTGAAAAAAAGTGTTTTATGATTTTTTTTTTACCTTTATGAGCATCCCCCTGGTCACGTGATCAAAATTTAGACACTTGGGAACTGACTCATATTTATGATGGTTGCAATGTCCTGGGGTCATGTGACCTTCTTATAAGCAAAGTCAAGGGGGACCAGATTCACATAACAGCTATGGTAAGAAAGGTCATAAAATGGGACAACATTCATTTAACAAATGTTTCTCTTAGCAACAGAAATGTTAGGCTCAGTTGTGGTCGTAATACTCATGGTAGATACAAGTCTTTCTGAGAGTACCAGGAGCCTGGTTGACTGAAGGATGTCTTAATTTTATCTCCTTTAGTTAGATAACATTATATTATTCTTGTTTGAGGTACCTCCTACTTGCACCTTTACACACTGTCTATGCCAGTCTTCTCCCTGAAAACCATCCTTAGGTGTCTATGAAGATTCTCAGTCATCCAGATCATGGTTCTCCCAAAGGTGCTTTTTCACAAATTTTCTGCAGGCTTCTAACAAGGGAGAGCAGAGCTGACCTCTGCTATTTTATCTGGAGTATAAAAAGAACTTGTATAAAACAATGTTCTAAAAGTACTAGAAAGAGTCATTTACATGTTAGATAGACTGCTATATAAATATTAGTTAAAAAATAAATAAGTACTAGACCTCCACCATTCTAGCTGCAGATTCTAGTCTGCTTTAAAAGTAATCAAAAATACACAAAATGAATCCTTTATGGCCATCAAACCTCTGTTTTCTCCTTGCACTGGCCAGAAAACATTGTTTTGTCATATATTTGTCCAATAATCACTCAATTCCAGTGGCTGCTTCAAGGCTTAGATCATTTTGGTTCTCCAAGATCCAGCTGGTTGCACAATCATTATAGGTCTCCTGGGCTAACTGCCTTGTGTTCTTCCATAAGTTTATTTTACACTTGGGAAACTCTCAAAGTGGATGTCTAGACCAATGTTTCTCAACTTGACAGCTTTAAAACTTCAACTCCCAGAATTCCCCAGCCACATTATCAAACCCTGGAGAAGACAGAATCTTGAAGCCAGATTCTCCTCAACCGTGCTACAAAGACCTGACTGAGGGCTGATCAGTGACTTACTGAGAGGGACAAGAGCAAAACCAGAGCAGAAAACCAACCTGCTTGCCTCTAACAAGCAGTGACTCAAAATAGACTAAATAAGAGCATATAGGAACTAATAGTGGGGACAGCACATTTTATGTTGGCTTTGTTTTGTGTTAACTTAGTGACTGGGATAGGAGGGGGAGTTGAGAACCAGCACTTTAATTCATTAATGAGAAAAAACATAAGATTTCAGTCAGAGAAAACTCTGTGTGGCATCTGTCTCACTGGGGCCTTATTACTTGTGTGTGAGAGGGACGTGCTTATCCTTGCTTAAATTTCTTAGAAAACCAGGCATTTAAAATTAGTGCAATTAATTAATTGCATTTGTAAAGCTGTTTCATTTATCTGACTAAGCAGCTTTCAGCAACAAAACTCAGGAGACTGAAGTAGTTAGCAAATTGACAAAAATTAGCAAATATCTCCAGAGCAATACAGGTAGTCCTCAACGTTCGACCACAATTGAGCCCAAAATGTATGTTGCGAAGTGAGAAATTTGTGAAATGAGTTTTGCCCCATTTTATGACTTTTCTTGCCACATTTGTTCTGTGAATCACCGCAGTTGTTAAGTTAGTAACACACTTATTAAGTGAATCTGGCTTCCCCATTCACTTTGCTCGTCAGAAGGTTGCAAAAGGTGATCACATGATACTGCAACCATTATAAACATAAGTCAGTTGTCAAGCATCCAAATGTAAATCATGACCATGGGGATGTTGCAACAGTCATAAGTGTGAAAAATGGCCATAAATCACTTTTTTCAGTGCTGTTGTAACTTTGAACAGTCACTAAATGAACTGTTGTAAATCGAGGACTACCTGTAAATGATTTTATAATCTTTAAAAAAAGATAACATTTCAAGATAATTCCAATGTGTTTGCTAAAGAAAAAATAATAAAAGGGATGCCAACTATAGGATACCGGAAAGGCATTGCTAAAGCTAACATTGAAAAAGGTCTGTTCTACCTTCCACTATCAGAATGGGAAAATGATCTTAGGATACAGGTAGGCATATAAGTTAAGAACATAATACGATTCCATTTTCAGGGTTCATAGAGTACAGGGGTCTTCAAACTTGGCCCTTTTATGACTTGTGGACTTCAACTCCCAGAATTCCTCAGCTAGGCACACTGGCTGAGGATTTCTGGGAGTTGAAGTCCACAAGTCATAAAAGGGTCAAGTTTGAAGACCCCTGATATAGTACAATGAATCATAAAGTAACCATAAAGTGCACTAAAGCACTCAGCTCCCACCATCAAGGATAATTCTAATTGAATATGGCAGGGGTGTCAAACTCATCACATCACATGACGTGTTGCTACATGTCGCGACTTTTTCCCCATTGCCAGAGCTGGGGTGGGCACGGTTTCAGCATGACACATCTGGCCCATGGGCCAGCAGTTTGACACCCCTGGAATATGGCATCAGTGGCAGGCCAACATGGTGACAAAATGATGACATAGGCATCACAACATCACCGCTGAGCCATCGCACCCCGCATGGGGAAAACCACTTTCATTTTAATCTGGGAGGGGGCCTGGGGAAGATGGGGGCACATTGAAATAAGCAGACAGCAATGCAATGGAAGCATAATCAGTTCTTCTCACAACAGTATTTCCAGAACAATAAGGAGCTGGGAGACATTTCAGTCTCCAAGGAGAGTCAGTTTCAACAAGATGGATGTTATTTATTCCTATGCCACTCATATTGTTCCTTTCTTCTCCTCCATCCCTCTGGGTTGTTGGCATACCTTAATTAAAGCAGCAAACCAAACTGCATTTGGAAGGGGTAAAAGTTACATTTTTGCCCATTGGGAAAGTTTGTGGGGTTATCTTTCATGTCCTATAACAACCTTGCTTTTTATCAGTTAATTGGAATAATTCTGCTGCCACTTCACTCCTTCAAAGCAGCATCTCATTATTTCAGACCAGTGGTAACACCTGCAAAGTGCTGTCCCATCTCAGGAAAAGAAAAACACAAACCCACAACTAATTAGTTTTCTTTCATTATTATGTTTTGACAGAAAAAACATTTACCTTACTCACCAGGCTCATAGCTTGATCCCTGGTAGACTGATTTGATTCCCCCTTTGTGTAATAATATGATTGATTTGGCTTTGCTTAATATGCCAAATGCAGTTTGTAAATGCTGGTTCATCTCAAGTCCAGTCAATTAAGTTTGATGTCCAGCATACATGATTCTCCATTCTCATAAATATACGGGTAAGTTGAAAGCCAAATGCTTCCTATTATTTTCTAAGCCCAGTCCAAGATATTGATTATGATCTCTAACAATTTAGGGCCAATTTTTGTAAGAGTTTCCTTCTCTGCATTGCCTCACAGGATCAAAAACTATAATATTTTCAAAAAGACTGGATTAATGGCAATGTGCAATGTATAGCTTTTGCTCATGCAATGTAGTACAAGGGAAACTAATATTTTTCTGAAGACTGAAAGTATAATTCTACGTACCAAAATTCCTTGACTATGTTGCAAGAGACTCTAGAATTCATATAAAAAACAAAACAAAACAAACCAGAATAACAGAATAACAGAACTGGGAGGGACCTTGGAGATCTTCTAGTCCGATTCCCTGCTCAGACAGGGTTGTCCAATCTCTTCTTAAAAACCTCCAGTGTTGGAGCATCTACAACTTCTGGAGGCAACTTATTCCACTGTTTAATTGTTCTCAATGTCAGGAAATTTCTCTTTAGTTCTAGGCTGGTTCTCTCCTTGATTATTTTCCATCCATTGCTTCTTGTCCTGCCTTCAGGTGCTTTGGAGACTGGGTTGACTCCCTGTTCTTTGTGACAGCCCATCAAATATTGGAACACTGCTATCCTGTTACCCCTAGTCCTTTTTCATCAAACTAAACATAACTAATTTCTGCAACCGTTCTCCATATGTTTTAGCTTCTAGTCCCCTAATCATCTTTGTTCTTCTTCTCTGCAGTCTTTCTAGAATCTCAACATCTTGTTTATATCATGACAATCAAAACTGGATGCAATATTCCAAGTGTGGTCTTACCAAGGCATGATAAAGTGGTATTAACACTTCACATGATCTTGATTCTATCTCTCTGTTAATGCAGCCTAGGATTGTGTTGGCTTTTTTGGCAGCTGTAATATACTGTTGGCTCATATTTAAGTGATTGTCCACTAGGACTCCAAGATCTTTCACAGTTACTGCTATTGAGCTAGATACCACCTATTCTAACAAAAAAATGAGCTTCTTTTGGTGCGATTAATCATCACTTTGTATGACTCCAAACATCTTTTTTCTATTTAGGAACATTATCAATTCCTACTTCTAACATGCATTGGATTGAAATTTCCATCAGCCTGCCACTGTTGTGATGCATAACAGAGATTGTAAAACTTTTTCCAAGTTGGAGAAGGTGCTCTTATGAAGGTTTTTGTTCCAGCAAGGGAATTTCTTTCACCTTTATTAAATTCCACACTTTTTTTTTTAAACTAAGCCGCTAACAGATTCAAGATGTTTTATTGTCAGTATAAAAGCAGCACATGGGTGGAATTTTAATTAATGTGCCACATTCTGCCTTGCAATTTCTAAAATGTATTCTTCCCCTGGGAACCAGGTTTTTTTTTTAACAGTTTCTTCTTAGGGTGCTTGATCATTTGCTTTGAAGTTCTCTTGATAGGTTTTTGAGCGAATGTGATTGGTGGAGGTGGCAGCGTAGCTACTACTGGTGCTATTTCTGCTAGACCTCTTTCAACCACTCAAAAACCTCTGCTGC
The DNA here is from genome assembly GCF_001527695.2 of Protobothrops mucrosquamatus. NCBI lineage: Eukaryota > Metazoa > Chordata > Lepidosauria > Squamata > Viperidae > Protobothrops > Protobothrops mucrosquamatus. The sequence goes on along the minus strand of NW_015386641.1, from coordinate 396,647 downwards.
TGCCCACACGTCCTATTCTGAAAAGGGGCCCTAGGAAGATCATCTGTGTGATTTCATTAAAATTGTGGAAACCAGAAAATCTGCAGATGACTGGAGAGAGGATTATACAGTAAAAATCAGGACATTTGAACACACCCTTTAGCCATCTTGAGGGCATCATAGTCCACTCATAAGAATATCATTAATTTTTTGGTCTCCTAAATCAGCAGTCCCCAACCCTGGCGGCCCGGACAGGGGGGGGAGAGGAACCAGGCTGTCTGAACAGTGGGCCGGCATGCATCTCAACTTGCACGAGCAGCAGGCGGGCATGCACACGCATGTACATGCACACGCAGTCAACTTGTGCAAGCTGAGCTGAGCACATGTGCGTACACATGCTGGCCTGCCCCTCACACACGCTGAGCTGTGTGTGCATGTGTGTGCCTCAACCCATCCCTCACATGGCCCGGTTCAGAATAGGCCATGGCCCGGTCTTAAATAAATGTGGACCCCTATCTTAAATAAAGGGCAATTTTCTTTCCTCAAATTGAAGTCTGGAAAATGTAGGAGGTACTCACATTTACATATATAAATGCTTGTACACACATACACACACACAAACACACTATATTTGTGTCTAAATACACTGAATTTATCTCTCTCTTTTTATTTTCCACTGTAATTATATTTATAAATAACTCACAGCAATGACAGTACCTAATATTCCTTCCTCCTCCTATTTTCCCCCACAACAGCAATTCTGTGAGGTAGGTTGGGCTGAGCTATGTGTGAAATGTATATTTTCTTTTACAGATGCACCATTACAGGTAGTCCTTGACTTACGACCACATTTGATCCCAAAATTCCCTTTGCTAAACAAGACAGCTGTTAAGTGAGTTTTGCCCCATTGTACGACCTTTCTTGCCACAGATGCTAAGTGAATCCCTGCAGTTGTTAAGTTAGTAACACAGTTGTTAAGTGAATGTGGCCTCCCCATTGACTTTGCTTGTCAGAAGCCAGAAGGTCGCCAAAGGCGATCACGTAACACCAGGACACTGCAACCGTCATAAACATGAGTCGGTTGACAAGTGTCTGAATTTTGGTCTGTTGAGTGAAAAATCTTCATCAAGGTCCAGTCCAAGTTGGGAATAAACAACATGGAGACTGCTTTGGAAAGAAGTTTGTAATTTATTGAAGAAGAGAGCCAGACAGAAAGATGGCTCTGGAAAAGACTGACCACATGGAGCAGATTGGTGGGTTTTTACCTTCTGGGGCTCTTGAGGTTGTTTCTTGTTCCTGTTTGAGGCTTTGTATTTCCTGTGTCATATACTTTGACCTGAGTCTGAGTGTGCCCTTTTGATATTGGTGGATTAATCCTATTATGTCCTGTCTTGGGTAGGGTATGTAGATTTTAAGGATCTTTGTCTTCCTAATTTCTTCAGTTTCTATCTGGAAGGCTCCAACCTTTCTGAAAGGATTATTGAATTTGTATTTCTAACAGCTGGCTTCTGCCTAGGGACTGGGCTGATTTCTGGGGGCTGGTTTCTGTCCTTTTTAAAGATCTTCTCCATTATTCCTTTGGGGAAATATATTCTGCCTTTTTAATATTTCCCAAAATATTTCTTTCTCTAGATTCTTCCCGCAGGTCATATGACTGGGGTTCCTACAATAGTCATAAGTGTGAAAAATGGTCATAAGTCACTTCAAACAACCACTAAATGGACTTCTATAAGTTGAGGACTAACACTAACCAGTACTAATACTAACACTGAACTGAGCCTCCAGTTGAACCCTGGGTGCCAACTCAAACAAAACATACTAATTTATTTAAAGACTGGCAAGTCCAAAACTGTGTTTTGACAAGGGTAAAAACTGGGATTCCAAAGAAGATTCCTCTGCCTGCAGGTGATGTAGATGGTCTTTAATGAAAAGAAGAACTAGGGATGATATGATAGCAGAGTTCCAATATCTGAGGGGCTACCACAAAGAAGAATGGGTCAATCTATTCTCCAAAGCACCTGAGGACAAGACAAGAAGCAATGGATAGGAATTAATCAAGGAGAGAAGCAACCTAGAACTAAGGAGAAATTGCCAGACAGTTAGAACAATTAATCAATGGAACAACTTGCCTTCACTGTGAGTTCTCCACAGAAATTTTAAAGAAAAGATTGGACAATCATTTGTCTGAAATGGTATAGGGCAGTGGTGGCGAACCTATGGCACACGTGCCAGAGGGGCACTTAGAGCCCTCTCTGTGGGCACGTGCGCTGCCGCTGCCAGCAGCTTGTGCAGGTCCATTAGGCCGCCACCGCCACCTGGAGCAGCAGCCCCACCCAGCACAAAGGAGGCGAAGCAGCCAGCTAGCAAGCTCAAGTAGAGGTGGTAGAGCATGCCCACACCCAGCAAGCCAAAGGCCACCCTGAGCAGGGAAAGCCGGATTCCCATCAGCGCCATGGTCCCCCAGTCCCAGTTAGGATTGTGTGCCTCCCCCATCTATGCTGGGCCTCCTGCCCACCACCCCACCCGCCACAGATCTCCTGGATCTCCCCCAACCTTGCCCGGCCCCCGCAGGCGTCCTCCCCATGAGCAACATTGAGGTGGCCATGCCTACCCCAGCCACGCCCACCCAGTCTGCCATGACAACTGCAGCCATGCCTACCCAATGGGCCACGCCCCCATCCCCCCCTGAGGGCACCACAATGCTGATGCAGCTCTGGCACTTTGCGATAAATAAGTGGGTTTTGGGTTGTGGTTTGGGCACTTGGTCTCTAAAAGGTTCGTCATCACTGGTATATGCCTGAGCAGGGGGTTAAACTAGAAGACTTCCAAGGCCCCTTCCAACTCTGTTATTCTGTCTCTGTATCTATAGCTGCAATCTATTTAATAGGGTACTTTAAACTCAGACCAGGTGAAAACCTCACAGGAATTTGACACACCTGAAGTTTCTAATCTCAATAGCAGTTCGGATATGGTCATTTCCTTTGAAGCAGGGCTGAGAATTTGTTTTTCAAGAACTTGAAAGCACAGTAAAGATGAAACATTAGTCTGGTCCTTCCTGAGCACTTAAAAAGAAGTGTGTGTGTGTGTGTGTGGTGGGCAGATCATTTTCTAGAACTGTAATGACAAGGGGCTTTGGGGCTATTTCTGCACAATTGGATCTTAACTGACAGAACCAGCCCAGCCAGGAAAGACCACTTTTGCTATAAGAAAATGCAAAAAGGAAAAAAAAAGAAGATAAAGAAAAGGAGATCATTAGGTAGAGAAGATAACCCAAAACAAACACAACTGTAGAAAGTCCTAATTGCTCTGCTTTGTGGAGTTTGTAACTGCATGGGCTACAGTGCTATAGCAACAGTGCTCTGTTTACAATATGCGCTTGGTTTTTTTCCCCCAGCCGTTATTGGCTCATGAACAAGAAACAGGGTTGACATGACAGGCCTTCCATTGGGTCATAAGGTTTTTCCAGTCCGTTATCTACACAGATTCTCTCCCACACATCCAAACTGTGCAGCTTTGGATCATTGGGTAATGCCATAGTAACTTTGCTTCACTTGATTTGATTTGCAGAGAAGAGCGACAAAGATGATTAGAGGACTGGAAGCTAAAACGTATGAAGAACAATTGCAGGAATTGGATATGTCTAGTTTAATGAAGAAAAGGACTAGGAGTGACATGATAGCAGCGTTCCAATAGGGGCTGCCAAAAAGAAGAGGGAGTCAACCTATTCCCCAAAGCATCTGAAGGCAGAACAAGAAGTAAGGGAGGGAAAGTAAAAAAGGAGAGAATCAAGCTAGAAATAAGGAGAAATTTCCTGGCAGTGAGAACAATTAACCAGTGGAACGAATTGCCTCTAGAAATTGTGGGTGCTCCAACACTGGAGATTTTTTAAGAACAGATTGGACGACCATTTGTCTGAAATGAGATAGGGTCTCCTGCTAGAGTAGGGGGTTGGACTAGAAGACCTCCCAGGTTCCTTATTCTGTTAAGTATAACTTGGGTTTGATGTGACTTAAAAATCGTAGGCTAAAAATGTGTTGAGTTGTTTCTCTCTCTGTGGATTGACTACTGCCACCCCTAGTCTGCTAACGTGTATGTTTATTAGTAATCAGGTTATTAGTCCATCAAAATTTATAACTTGGATCAGACATGGCTTCAAGGTTACACCAGTTTTAACCCCCTCCTTTTGTCCTCTGACTTTTAACAATCTTGCTTGACTGAAGGATTCTAAATAAACTAAAATCTTGTAACTTCTGCCTCTTATTTTAAAACTTCTGTTGGACAAGTGAGGACATTGCCTTGATGAATGTTAGCACTTGTATAAATTTTGTCCAAGCCCTATCAAGTCCAGAGGGTGCTGAATCTATGTACAAATTCTTTTGGTGCACTTGTTGAAAATGTATTGAGATAAACCTGATTCTAACGCTGAGCAATTTATGGCAGGAAAAATATAAATGCTCTTTTGCTTACAACAGGTTTGTCAGCAAAAAAAACCCAACTCTTATATGCTAGATTTTATACTCTATTTTGCAGGCAATTAATCAAGGGATGATAAAAATGTACATTTACTAGAAAGGGGAAATATTCTGAATTGATTTCCGTCAAAGGGGCAGCTTCAGGCTGAAAAAGTGGAGAATGGGACACTCTTTGGGTTTATTTTATTTTATTTTTATTTTAGTCCATTTTTCTTTTGAAATAGCATTCTCTTAAACTGGGAATTACTTTCCTTTCAGGAAAATAGACTTTTGTTTTTCAGAGTCATGGGACCGCATTTATGAAACATTATCCCTGAAGATGTTTGCTTAGTTAACATACTGAGGCGGTTAAAACTACCATATTAGAAAGGTATTTGTTGCAGTTAATTACTGATCATTTGTGTTTTGGTTTAGGGTTGTTAGGTTTGGGGTTTTTTTCAATTTGTAATTGAAATCGCAATTATTTGGGATTAAATTCCAATGGCCTTATTTCAAGAGACATGGCAGGACTTTTGTGAATGTGTACTTGTTCAACAGAACTGTGGTTAGCCACTAGAAGACCATTTGATCAAAAAGATATGCAGAAACGGTAGAGGCTTAAGTAAGCATAGCAACAACAGAGCTAAATCCCTATCCATCTTATGGGAAAGAATGCAGGAAATAGGATAAACCCAAGCACTTAGCTCAAAGTATACAAAAGTAAATCTAGAAACTCCCACAGGCAAAGATACATTGACATTAGCAGAAATAAATGAAAATCTTCTCAATTTTTCACTCACTGAATTCTTCAGCTCTTGAAGATGAGTGGTTCAAGAAATTTATGAGAAGACCTCCCAACAGCAGATGTAAAAATAGAAAGGGTAACAGCCCGTGGCCTTGTGCAAGTGGAGAGTGCTCACACGTGAAGCTCCATTTCGCACGAACGGAGCTTTGCGTGCAAGCACAAGCATCCTCCACTCAAGCACCCTCTGCTCATGTGAGTGGAGCTTTGCGCACACTTGAGTGAGCGAGCACAAGGGCCCAGATTCACTTGAGTGGAGCTTTGCGCACACTTGACCATTAATGGAGCAGCCTGGTTTCAAACAGGCTGCGGCCCGGTAGTGGGCTGCGGCCAGGGCTTGGGGACCCCTGATCTATAGCAAATTAACTTTTGTGTGATTGGAAGAGCCTTGTAGCGCTTTCTTGTATTTCTCTTTCTTCTCCATTCATCATTTTTTGAAAGTTGAAACATGACCAATTTGTATTAAGTGATCTTGGGTATTAACTCTCCCTTAAGAACATAAAGCAGTCTTTGCTGGTTTGGATTGTGATTCACCTTCTGAATTTCCCTTTTGAGACAAAGTCAAATTAAGAGTAGTTCCATATCTGCAGACATTCTGTAGTTTTTCAGTATATATGTAACATTAATAACTAGAAACATCTTTTCAAGCCTTTTAGAGCTAAGCAAAAGGAAGCATCACAGAGATTTTAAAAATGATGAGATTAATTCAAGATGACAGCCAGTTTGGTATAATGGTTGAAGCATTAGGTTAGAAACCAGGATAGTGTGAGTTCCAGTCCTGCCTAGCTGGGTGACCCTTGGCCTTATCACTCTTTCTCAGCCCTAGGAAGGAGGAAATGGCAAACCACTTCTGAAAAACCCAATCAAGAAAACTGCAGGCACTTGCCTGGTAGTCCGCCAGGAATCAACATTAATTCAAAGAGAAACAGAGACAAAAAAAATAAGAATTAGACATAAAGATGTAAAATTTTGGAAAGCAAAACAGGAACCTCCAAGTTTCTCTTATTAGTGAGTTTATTAAGGATCCCTTCTTTCTAGTGAGTTTATTTTGAATCTCTTCTTTCTGGTATTTGTATCACATTGTAAGCTGCCATTATGAGATAAAGTTACTCATAATGAAGAGAAGGACGAGGGGGGACATGATAGCAGTCTTCCAATATCTGAGGGGTTGCCACAAAGAAGAGGGGCTCAAGCTATTCTCCAAAGCACCTGAAGGCAGGACAAGAAACAATGGATGGAAACTAATCAAGGAGAGAAGCAACCTAGAACTAAGGTGGAATTTCCTGACAGTTAGAACAATTAATCAATTGGAACAACTTTGCTCCAGAAGCTGTGAATGCTCCAACACTGGAAGTTTTTAAGATAGACTGGACAACCATTTGTCTGAAATGGTACAGGATTTCCTGCCTGAGCAGGGGGTTGGACTAGAAGACCTCTAATGTCCCATTCAACTATATTACTACTACTACTACTACTACTACTACTATTATCATAATCATCATCATTATTAATCATCGTCATCGTCGTCGTCATCATCACACAGTTAGCCAGATGTTCAGACTGTATTGGCATTTTTGTCTACCTATCAAGTCCTTACCAAGGACCAATACCAATGGTATTGCAGATATCGTCGCAGGATGGAAGCAGTTCCTAATAAGGCCACCTTTTGCAATTGACTGATGGCGAATTTGTCAATGCCAATGGTGTCCAAGTGGTGCGCCAGTTGTTTTGGGATTGCACCCAAGGCGCCTATTACTATTGATACTATTATTGTTGTTATTGTTATTGTTATTTCCTCTCCCACTGAAGACTGCCCATTCTAGAATTCTTCCTATTTCTTTCACAGCCTCCTCACAGTCCGTCATGCACGTCTTAGCAACAGAGGTGATAACAGTGACTAAACAATTGGCGGGTATCTACTCAGTTTGCAACTGTCATCACATAATGTCAAAACTCTCTCTCCCCAATCTTAAGACTCTTAAAAATGTTTTAAAAGGCACCGTAGGGTTTGTTACAGTCATTAAAGATAGCATCTTCTTTGTTGCATGCGATTCTTGGTGATTGCATGGATGTGCCATTCTTCTTTTTTTTTTTTGACAAAAAGTTTGGAAATGGCTTGCAACTGTGGTTTTTTTTTTGCTTTTTTTACTTTTCAATCTAATTACCAGATCCGGGATGTGCAGTTCTTTTGCTGCTTAGCGTTTCTAAAAACAATCAGAAGTCACTTACACAGTGTCATCTGGTAGGTTTATCACTGCAGTAGGATACCACCACCTGGCATAATCTTGCCATAAAAGTAATGTTTGTGGATGTAGTTCCACACTTTTCAAGGGCAACAAGTTGGTGGAAACTAAAGGAAGCCTCTGTTCAGATTGCAGTCTCATCCATTTATTCTGCAAAGGATCATTATCCGAGGTCAGCTAGGTATGGAGTGCTTTACTGCTAAAGCTGGGTATTAATGTACAGTTTTGCTCTACAAAATGGCAATGATGCACTCCAGAAAAAGAAAAAGAAACATACGAAGTGAGAAAGAGCGGCTGCCAAATTCTTTCAAGACCAGTCAGAGTTTGGATCAAGTAGGGGGAGAGAAATCACTTAAGGAAAACAAACCCATTCCTGGCCAAGAGAGCCAATGCTCAATAAGGAAGTTGACAGTGCCAACTTTGGCTTCAGGGGCAAAGCACAGCTGCCCAAAGCAACGGTATCATTGCAGTTTCAGCTTAAGTTAGAATCCCAGTAAAAAAAGGGATCACTCTGTGTCACGTCCTGCACAGCATAAGGTTAATTTGTTCTCCTCCTAAATACGTACTATATTACTTTGCATGTAGAGTTTTGCTAAGTATGTATTTAACCTATACTGCATCTGTCAGAATCTTGTGCATAAAGTTGTCATGTTTCCTCTTTCTCCCAGAGGAAGAGAGAAAGAGAGGGAGACAGAGAGATTTATGAAAGAGATTTTCTGTTTATAATTGGATTTCATTATGTAATAGGAAGACCATCTCCTGGAGCAAGGAAGTGACACGTCTGGTAGGAACAAAGTGTAGTTTCTGTTCTTTCCTTTCTTTTTTTTTTTTTTTAAACAAGCACATTATTTATTGCTGTTTATATTTTAATCCTTTCCACAGTTTTAGAATGTTTTCTATGTAATTATATATTTTGGACCATGAAAGAATATAAAACCGACTTTGTAAACAAATCCTTTAGTTATGGTAGTTTGTTTTTTTTTAAATGGTCTCAGCTGACATTCATCAATCTATTTTAACTCTGAAGAAGACTGAGCAACTATGGCTAAAAAATCCTTTTGCTATGAATTTTTATTTTGAATGTTTAATTAGAAGAAAATTCAAATGGAAGAAAATCTGATATTTGAATGCTATTGACACTCCTTGATTACTTCTATATGATTCTATATAGCCCCACATAGAAGAGTCCCCTTCACCAACATAGATGTTTTCCCTATAGGGCGACAGCTGAATCCTTATGCCTGCCTACCTGCCTATCTGTCTGTCTGTCTGTCTGTCTGTCTGTCTGTCTGTCTGTCTGTCTGTCTATCTACCTACCTACCTACCTACCTATCTATCTATTTATCTATCTATCTATAGCTAGCTAGCTAACTAGCTAACTAGCTAGCTGTTTGTCTGTCTGTCCGTCCATCCATCCATCCATATCTATCTATCTATCTATCCATCCATCCATCCATCCATCCATCCATCCATCCATCCATCTATCATCTACCTACCTACCTACCTACCTACCTACCTTATCTATCTACCTATCTATCTATCTATCTATCTATCTATCTATCTATCTATCTATCTATCTATCTATAGCTAGCTAGTTAGCTAGCTGTTTGTCTGTCTGTCCGTCCGTCCATCCATCCATCCATCCATCCATCCATCCATCCATCTATCTATCTATCTATCTATCTATCTATCTATCTATCTATCTATCTATCTATCTATCTATCATCCATCTATCTAGCTATCTACCTAGCTATCATCTAACTATCTATGCAGTATTGCAGGCAAACTCTGCCCACAGCCTTATGGGCTCAAGATTGGGCTCAGCCTTCCATCCTTCCAAGGGCTGATTGGGCTCAATCCTTATGGGCTCAAGACTGACTCAGCCTTCCATCCTTCCAAGGTCAGTCAAATGAGGACCCAGATTGCTGGGGGCAATATGCTAACTCAGTAAGCCACTCAGAAAGTGCTTTAAAGTTCTATGAAGTGGTATATAATTCTAAGGGCCATTGCTATTGATCTCTCTCTCTCCCTCCCTCCCCCCTCCCTCTCCCAACTCCAATGGACTCTGGGCAGCATACAAAACTAAAAAAACCCATAAAATGGCTAAGTCAGATAGGCAGGCATAAAATGACAAACAACAAAATCAACAAAATAAAACAGGGGCCATTAAACAAATAACAAAGCTCAAGCCCAGACCTGAGACCAAAGTCAGATTTTCAGAACCCTTATCTCTGGGGGATGTTGTACCAGAGGATTGGGCATGCAACAGAGAAGTCACACTTCCTTAGATGATAACATCTAAGAGAAAGGATCTGGAGCACAGCCACCCTGCTGGAACATACTGGGTAGGCAGAAATAATTGGAGACAAGAGATGACTCAGCTATCCAGACTCTACATCATACAGGGCTTTAATGGAAATAACCAGCACTTTCAATTGCTCTTGGAAGCCAACTGGCAGCAAATGCAGCTTGCAGGAGTAATACTTTGGCACATCAAGAGGCACCCATTATGCTTGGGGTTGTTGCGTTTTGAAACAGCTGTTTCTTCTGGATGGTTAAGTATGTGTTTGCTCAAACATAGAGAATTGGGTGCCTATGGTTATCACCAGTGGTGGGATTCAAATATGTGAACTACCAGTTCTCTGTATGGATGCTGCTTCTGGAAGTCCATTCTGGGTCTGGGCAACAAAAAATTAGCTACCGGTTCTGCCGAACTGGTGCAAACTGGCTGAATCCCACCACTGGTTCTCACCCTGGCAATCAGAACTAATATATCTGCTCTTGAATCTGATAAGTACCATTCATGGTGAGGCAACTTGAGCTGTTCTTATTAAATGACCAACAGTCAGGTGTTTCGCTGCTGAATGTAGCAGCAATTTTTTTTATTTATTGCCTTAGCTTATAAAAATCACTTCACTGAAATGTTAACACTATAAGGTTTCTTCCTTTTATTTATGAATTACTATTACTTTTTTTTCTTTCATTCAATGGAGACTACCTGGACAAGTCTTGCAGTTTCCTGGCAAGGCTTTTTTCAGGGGTAATTTGCCATTGCCTCCATCCTAGGCCCAAGAGAGAGTGACTGGCCCAAGGTCACCCAACTGGTTTTCAGTCCTAAGCAGGACTGTCCAGTTGCATTACTTTGCACTGTTGAATTGATTCTGAAATAATCTACTTTATGTGTTATTGTGTTTTATTTTCATAGTGCTATTTGTTGTTTTAACAGTAAAGCACACTGAGTTGCATGTCAAGTGGGCAGCTACACAAACTGGCTAAATAAATAAACTTTACAGCCTTGTACAAGAAAGGAAACCAACATCAACATGAAAATAAATAAACAGTTAAAACATTCAATATTTAGAACTTGCAATGGGGTGGATTGCCATATTAAATTATATACAGTATACTAGAATACATTACATTATATATTAATTTAAATAAATTAAGTTAAATAACACGCAGGAATGGTTGGAATGAACAGAGAGCTCTTTAGTGGGTATCTAAACAGACTTCATTGCCAGCAATTTCTTGTCAATTTTACTGACAAGTTTAATTCTGTTTTGAGTATCAGTGAGGTTTTGTTCTAAATAGATTTGTTTAGTTTTAAGCTATGATGAATAAGTACCTGGAAACTCAAACCAAGAATCTCAGCAGCAGTTTTTTTTTATTTATTTCCTGGGCAATTTACTAGGGCTAAAAAATTCACTGGCTATCAGGGACTGCATTAGGATGCCTAAAGCTGGTGTTGCTTTTTGTCAGTTCAGCTGGATAAAGTGATTTGAGCTTCTAGTATGGATTTACCTATATGACTCAGAAAAATATTGGTCCAGGATAACTTGCTCCATCTAATTAACTGATTAGTTTAGGTAGCCGCAAAGATTTTCTTAACTTAAAATTTAGGTGTCTAAACCTGCCCAGTTCAGTAGCAACTTTGGGCAATGTACAGATTAAAAACAAAACTGGCAGTGGCAAATGTGCTATGCAAACAGCCTGGTGTATTCTTCAATGTATGCCTGGTTGCTCTATTAGCATGTGAAAGCCACACCTTTCCAATAGTTAATTACTGAAATGAGCAAACTTAATTTGAGTGTATTTTTATGGCTGGGTTGAAAAAAAACGCTTATGAATTTTTCTACTTCATAGACCAAAAATGTGGCTGCTTGGGAGTATATACTACAGGTAGTCCTTGACTTACGGCCACAACTGAACCCAACATTTCTGTTAAGTGAGACATTTATTAAGTGAGCTTTGCCCCATTTTATGATCTTTCTTGCCACAGTTGTTAAGTGAATCACAGCAGTTGATCAGTCAGTAACCCGGTTGCTAACTGAATCTGGCCTCCCCATTGATTTTGCTTGTCAGAAGGTCGCAAAAGCGGGTCACATGACCTTGGGACACGGTCATAAAGATGAACCAGTTGCCAAGCATCTAAATTTTGATCACGTGATCATGGGGATGCTGCAAAGGTCGTAACTGTGAAAACGGTCATAACTCACATTTTTCAGTGTTGTTGCAACTTTGAACAGTCACAAAATTGTTGTAAATCGAGGACTACCTATCTATATTTTGATTTGAAAGGAGCATCATTCATTGATCCTTTTTAGTAAAAAAAAATATGTTTTGGGTTGGCATTTTAGAACACACCCAATATTTAGCAGAGCATACCTTAATTATGATGATTAGTTCAAAAATAAGCCAGGACTGTCTTAATCACTTGTTGGTTTGTCAAAGCTAACCTTTACTGAGTGATTAGTTTTTGGCACTTATTCACCTTTGGTGTTTGATCATCACTTTTGGCAATCTGGAAAACGCGGATCTATCCTGATTTCTCCACGGATTCTTCAGAGTTGGTTTGATGCTCAGCCAAGGTCTCTGCTGGCCAAAATAAATAAAAGTAGTCTTTTCCCAGGCCTGATTATTCCTTCAATGATGAGTGCTTAGTCTAGTTTTCAAGTATCTTAGTCTATTTTGTTTTCCTTTTAGCTTATATGGACATTCTGACAAGGAGGGGATTATATTATTTATATAATTTGGTTATCTCTATCCTCATTTTGTAGGCTAAACAAAATGTTGACCAGAAATACAGGACATCTGAACTCACCTTTGTTTTTGATGGCACATAGAGAGGAAAGAAGAGAGGAAAGAAGAAATAGAAAGGATTATCTAGTTTTTCTGAATCTTTCCCTTTCATAGTACTTTTCAGATAATGGACCATCACAGCATAAAATGACTTAAGACTAGAAATTAAAGGTAAGATCACCTCTTTCCTTTTGTTCCCTTTTCCTTTTATTGGAGCCAAAAAAAGTTCCAGATGTGCATCAATGCTCTTTTTTGGGGGGGTCTGATGTTATCTTGAATGGTATAGAGCAGTGATGGCGAACCTTTTAGAGACCGAGTGCCCAAACTGCAACCCAAAACCCACTCGTGTATTGTCGGGTGCCGGGTGGGTGTGGCCCATTGGGTGGGCATGGCCCATTGGGTGGGCGTGGCCCATTGGGTGGGCGTGGCCCATTGGGTGGGCGTAGCTTTGGTGGTAACGGCAGACTGGGTGGGACTAAAAAGTTCAATCAATCAGTTCCAACTTTGCGAGATCATTTTTTTTCCCACGAGAAATTGAAATTGATTGATTGATTGAACCTTTTTTTTTTTTACACGGTGGCGGAGGACTAAAGCAAAAAGGTTTTACAAAACTCAGCTGAAGGTCTAGGACTGCAGCAACGGTGTGTGTGCCCAAAGAGAGGGCTCTGTGTGCCACCTGTGGCACACGTGCCATAGGTTCACCACCACGGGTATAGAGATTCCTGCTCAAGCAAGGGGCTAAAGACCTCCCAAGTCCCTTCCAACTCTGTTATTCTACATGCTGCTCAAATTCACCCTCCCCAATCTACTACAGGAAAGGGAGAAAAATAGATCCAGTCACTTAGATATGTAGAGAGAGATATCCAACCCCTTCATACCTCCATAGAACAAGACTTCCAGGCACCAGGAGAATAAAATTGGAAAACAAAGCTGTGAAGGACAAGAGAAATAAATCACTGCCTAGTTTCCAGTTTCAATCAGCTATCAGGTTAGCTCGGCTTTCTCCCAAATGGTTATTATGGGAATTGTAGTCAAACACATCTGGAAATCGCCAGATTAGAACAGGCTGGGTTGGCTGAAAAGACAACCTTTTGATTGTGCTGTAGGAACTACAGTAAGAGTGGTACACAAAGATTGGTTTGCAAGCACTGACTTGGATATATGGTACCCAGACTAACCTGTTTCCAATTATGGGATTCGTAGTTCGTCAAGATGACATTGCTGCTGCCCTTCAGAATCTGCAGATGCCTTTTTCAAGTAATAATCACCCCATTATCATCACTGACAGGAATGATAAATCTGTCAGCATTTAGACTTAGCCAACTGTTTCCTTGCTTCCTCGGAACAGTTAATTTTTGCTGTGGCCTCAAGGCAAAGAAATTTATTTTCTGAAATACCATTTCTTGATACTGGCAGAATAATAGCTCCCCTAGAATCTGCAAGAATGATTCTTAATCAACTGAAAA
>NW_015386641.1:376710-382000 GCF_001527695.2 Protobothrops mucrosquamatus | reverse complement strand
TTATTATTATTATTATTATTATTATTATTATTATTATTATTATTATTATTATTATTATTATTATTATTATTATTATTATTACCAAGAAAAGTCCAGTTGCCTTTTGAAAAGCACCTTTGGGGCAACCATGATCTGGATGATTGAGAATCCATAGACTTTCAGTTGATTTGTTTGATGATCCACTAGTTTGTTTTCTAGGTTGTCCATGGTATTCTCTGAAGTCTTCTTCCACACAAAAGTTCTGAGACAGGAAGGAAGGAAGGAAGGAAGGAAGGAAGGAAGGAAGGAAGGAAGGAAGGAAGGAAGGAAGGAAGGAAGGAAGGAAGGAAGGAAAGAAGCAAGCAAGCAAGCAAGCAAGCAAGCAAGCCCTGGAACATTTCTATTTTCTTGTAACAATTTATGAAATCAATTATCAAGAGAATAATAAAGATTTCAGTGGGGCAGTAAAGTATGCCAAGACTTGGATATGATCTTAATTAATGTGATTATTATTTTAAATTATTTTTAAATTATATTTTGTATTTTGCATTTTAACTGTTTTTAGCTTCCTTGAGTAGTCAGTTGAGTAAAAAAAACTCGGATGGAATTCAAACCATTATCATTGCCATCAATTGGTGTCTCCTAAATGAAAGGCAATTCTAGCAAGCCAGGAACCAAGATCCAAAGAAGATATACCATAAATATTGGGTAATATTTGGGTGGCAACATGAATTTTATCTAGCTTTCAACATGGGGATTTATTTTGAGATGATCTCCCTGGAACCTGAAAATGGTCCTTTGTTCACAATAAAAATTGCAAATACTGTGAGCTCATCTTCCTATTTTTGCATCTTGCTAGCCTGTGTTCTTCACACTAGGCACTCTGAGAGGCAGCTGCTCTCTTGTTGAGTTGGATGATGCACAGTTATTTGTGGCTAAAATTAATGAGTGGATGGTTTACAGAGCAATCTCACAGCTCTTCACATAAGCCTCAAGGACAAGTCATGGACTGTGTTAGTATGAATCTCTGCAAAGGCAAAGGATAAAAGTCTGGCTGTTGGGAAAACAAAAATGCATTATTGTTTGAACTAAAACTCTCACACAGTTGTATTAAAAAAGAAAACATCTAACTAACCAAATATCCATGTTTCAGCGGTATACAGCAACAGCCAATTAAGGTCCTGTAATATGCAATGCTGGCTGGCAGAAAACAGGGCTGCTTAGTCAAGACATGAGGCCTTCCATATCTAAACTTAATTGATGGCCTAGGTAAAGGTTTCCCCTGTCCAGTCGTTTCCAGCTCCTGGGGGGTGGGGGTGGTGCTCATCTTTGTTTCTTGGCCAAGAGAGCCAGCATTGTCCAAAGACATTGCCACGGTCATGTGGCCAGCATGACTATAGCCAAAGCGCATAGAACACTGTTATCTTCCCACTGAAGTGGTACCTATTCATCTACTTGCATTTGCATGATTTTGAACAGCTAGGTGGGCAGCAGTTGGGGCAAGTAACGGGAGCTCATCCTGTCACATGGTGCTCAATCTCAAACCTGGGCTATCAGCTTCCTAGATGACAAGCTCAGCATCTTTAACCCCTGAGCCATCGCATCTCCTGTTGATGGCCTGAGTGGGGGGAATCCAGTGGTCCAGAAAATATAAAGTTGGGCACAATATTTTTTGCAAATCTTTCACTAAACACTCTGGCAAATAATGTGGTTAGATGATGGCACCGCAGCTTTTCAGAAGAAGGAAAAATTGCAGAAGAAGGAGTCTAGCTGAGGGGAAGCTTCATAACGATTTAATCCCTTGGGATTAAACAGAAGCCTGGGAAGCCTGGGTGGATAAAGATGGCTGGCAAGATGATGGTGCAATGAAAGAGAGGAGAGTCAGCCAGATCTCTTGATCACCTTTGTAACTAAATAGTAGTAGTAATAGTAGTAAAGTAAAGTTGGAAGGGACCTTGAAGGTCATCTAGTCCAACCCCCTGCTCAGGCAGGAAACCCTATACCATTTCAGACAAATGGCTGTCCAGTCTCTTCTTAAAAACTTCCAGTGTTGGAGCATTCACCGATTCTGGAAGCAGGTTTTTTCACTGGTTAATTGTTCTCACTGTCAGGAAGTTTCTCCTTAGTTCTAGGTTGCTTCTCTCCTTGCTTAGTTTCCACCCGTTGCTTCTTGTCCTGCCTTCAGGCACTTTGGAAAATAGCTTGATTCCCTCTTCTTTATGGCAGCCCCTGAGATATTGGAACACTGCTATCATGTCCCCCCTCATCCTTCTCTTCATTAAACTAAAAATACCCAATTCCAGCAACCGTTCCTTATATGTTTTAGCCTCCAGTACCCTAATCATCTTTGTTGCTCTTCTCTGTACTCTTTCTAGTGTCTCAACATCTTTTTTACATCACTGTGACCAAAACTGGATGCAGTATTCCAAGTGTGCCCTTACCAAGGCATTGTAAAGTGGTATTAACACTTCACGTGATCTTGATTCTATCCCTCTGTTAATGCAGCCTAGCACTGTGTTGGCCTTTTTGGCAGCTGCAGCACACTTCTGGCTCATATTTAGGTGATTGTCCACTAGGACTCTGAGGTCCCTCTCACAGTTACTACTATTGAGCAAGGTGCCACCTATGCTGTACTTGTGCATTTGGGTTTTTTTGCCTAAATGTAGAACCTTGCTTTTTTCACCATTGAATTTCATTTTGTTAGATAGTGCCCAGTGTTCAAGTCTGTCCAAATCCTCCTGTATCCTAAGCCTGTCTTCTGGAGTGTTGGCTATTCCTGTCAGCTTGGTGTCGTCTGCAAATTTGATGAGTTCCCCATCTATCCCCTCGTCCAAATCGTTGATGATGTTGAAGAGCACTGGGCCCAGAACAGAGCCCTGGGGCACCCCACTACACACTTCCCTCCATGTAGATGCAGTTCCATTGAGGACCACTCGCTGAGTACGGCCGGTAGCCAGCTACGGATCCATCTGGTGGTGATGCTGTCTACCCCACATTTTTCTATCTTGTCAAGTAGTAGGTTGTGATGTACTTTATCAAATGCCTTACTGAAGTCCAACTAAATTATGTCCACAGCATTCCTCTCATTCACTAATTTTGTCACTTGGTCAAAGAATGCAATAAGATTTGTCTGGCATGATCTATTTTTGACAAACCCATGTTGGCTTTTAGTAATGACTTTGTTTGCCTCTAGGTGTTCGTTGATTCGTTGTTTGATTATCTTTTCCAGAATCTTCCCAGGTATTGAGGTCAGGCTGATAGGTCTGTAATTTCCTGGGTCCATTTTTNAATCCAGTGGTCCAGAAAATATAAAGTTGGGCACAATATTTTTTGCAAATCTTTCACTAAACACTCTGGCAAATAATGTGGTTAGATGATGGCACCGCAGCTTTTCAGAAGAAGGAAAAATTGCAGAAGAAGGAGTCTAGCTGAGGGGAAGCTTCATAACGATTTAATCCCTTGGGATTAAACAGAAGCCTGGGAAGCCCGGGTGGATAAAGATGGCTGGCAAGATGATGGTGCAATGAAAGAGAGGAGAGTCAGCCAGATCTCTTGATCACCTTTGTAACTAAATAGTAGTAGTAATAGTAGTAAAGTAAAGTTGGAAGGGACCTTGAAGGTCATCTAGTCCAACCCCCTGCTCAGGCAGGAAACCCTATACCATTTCGGACAAATGGCTGTCCAGTCTCTTCTTAAAAACTTCCAGTGTTGGAGCATTCACTGATTCTGGAAGCAGGTTGTTTCACTGGTTAATTGTTCTCACTGTCAGGAAGTTTCTCCTTAGTTCTAGGTTGCTTCTCTCCTTGCTTAGTTTCCACCCGTTGCTTCTTGTCCTGCCTTCAGGCACTTTGGAAAATAGCTTGATTCCCTCTTCTTTATGGCAGCCCCTGAGATATTGGAACACTGCTATCATGTCCCCCCTCATCCTTCTCTTCATTAAACTAAAAATACCCAATTCCAGCAACCGTTCCTTATATGTTTTAACCTCCAGTACCCTAATCATCTTTGTTGCTCTTCTCTGTACTCTTTCTAGTGTCTCAACATCTTTTTTACATCACTGTGACCAAAACTGGATGCAGTATTCCAAGTGTGCCCTTACCAAGGCATTGTAAAGTGGTATTAACACTTCACGTGATCTTGATTCTATCCCTCTGTTAATGCAGCCTAGCACTGTGTTGGCCTTTTTGGCAGCTGCAGCACACTTCTGGCTCATATTTAGGTGATTGTCCACTAGGACTCTGAGGTCCCTCTCACAGTTACTACTATTGAGCAAGGTGCCACCTATGCTGTACTTGTGCATTTGGTTTTTTTTGCCTAAATGTAGAACCTTGCTTTTTTCACCATTGAATTTCATTTTGTTAGATAGTGCCCAGTGTTCAAGTCTGTCCAGATCCTCCTGTATCCTAAGCCTGTCTTCTGGAGTGTTGGCTATTCCTGCCAGCTTGGTGTCGTCTGCAAATTTGATGAGTTCCCCATCTATCCCCTCGTCCAAATCGTTGATGATGTTGAAGAGCACTGGGCCCAGAACAGAGCCCTGGGGCACCCCACTACACACTTCCCTCCATGTAGATGCAGTTCCATTGAGGACCACTCGCTGAGTACGGCCGGTAGCCAGCTACGGATCCATCTGGTGGTGATGCTGTCTACCCCACATTTTTCTATCTTGTCAAGTAGTAGGTTGTGATGTACTTTATCAAATGCCTTACTGAAGTCCAACTAAATTATGTCCACAGCATTCTTCTCATTCACTAATTTTGTCACTTGGTCAAAGAATGCAATAAGATTTGTCTGGCATGATCTATTTTTGACAAACCCATGTTGGCTTTTAGTAATGACTTTGTTTGCCTCTAGGTGTTCGTTGATTCGTTGTTTACTATCTTTTCCAGAATCTTCCCAGGTATTGAGGTCAGGCTGATAGGTCTGTAATTTCCTGGGTCCATTTTTTTCCCTTTTTTGAGGATGGGAACTACATCAGCTCTTTTCCAGTCCTCTGGTAGTTCCCCTGTGCTCCAGGATCTTTGAAAAATATAGTTCAGTGGTTCAGAGATCACATCTGCCAGTTCCTTGAGAACCTTGGGGTGTAATCCATCTGGTCCTGGCGATTTGAACTCATCTAGGCTGGACAGGTGCTCACTTACCATTTTTTTGCCTATCTTAACTTGTGTTTCTATTCTGTTTTTTATGGCACTATTTTTGATAGGTTGGTCTGTTTTTTCTCTTTGTGTAAAGACAGATGCAAAAAACAAGTTAAATAGTTCCGCTTTCTCCCTGTTGCTTGTCACCTTCTTGCCACTTTCACCCACTAATGGAC
>NW_015386641.1:353830-376042 GCF_001527695.2 Protobothrops mucrosquamatus | reverse complement strand
GACTTGCTGTAATTCCATCTCTGAAGCTAAGCAGGCAAGATCCAGAAGATAATTTCATTGGGAAAATCTTTGAAAGTCCCACCAAGAATGATCTTAGTCAAGAAATCCAAGAAGCATTTATGAAGGAAAGATACTATCTTAATTTTAAAGGAAGGAGTATTAGTTATGTTCACCACCTTGAGTTATTTACAAGAACAACAAAGATGGGTTAAAAAAAATAAGTGTGAGCTGGTTGCCAAGCACCCAGATAACAATTATGTTACTATGGGGGTGGTGCAATGGCTGGAACTTTGAGGACTGATCATAAGTCTCCTTTTTTTAAGCACTGTCATAACTTTGAATGCTTGCTGAATGGTCAGTAAGTAAGGATTACTTGTATTTCAACCCTAGAAGCTCATTGTCAAGAATGAAACTTTGGCAGCTACATGCCTCTGTGTTTCAATTTGCCTTTAGATTAAAGGGGGGGAGGTGTTATTTTCAAGCGAGTTAGATGGAAAAATAAAACTTCTGTGATTCAACTGAAGACCTTGAGAGTCTGAAACCTTTTCAAGGAACCCAGAGCATGTGTGGATTTGAAACAGACATTGTGGATTTGGCTGGGAATATTATTGTTTAAGTCTATGAATTGGTGTTGGAACCTCAGAGTTAGTTTTTCTTCAACAGTATCATGCAGTGTATTCAATAAACAGTAAGATTTTCAGACACAGATTGAGCCTGGATGTTGATACTCATGCTCCATTCTGTCCTTCCACCTTCTAGTATCTAGTAGGTACCCTTTCCATTTTTTGACCAGACTGGATGAAGCATGTTTCCCCCTTCCCACAGTTATGCAAAGCTTCCTTTCCACTGCCTTTACTTTTTTATGGTGTATGATATGAATATTCTTGAATATTCCTAGAAACTATCAATTATTTCATTATGCAAAGTTACCAAAGACCTACAAAGGAAGGTAAGGATGAAAGGACCACCTGTTTCTTATGGCTTTCATCATTGTAGCATCAGAGTTATGATGCTATCATAAGAAGGCAAAAAGAGAAGTTGGCATGGCAGTGTCAAAGGAGGTAATGTGAGAAGGCTGGGAATGAATAATCCTTTAAAATACAGTCAAGTGCTGCTAGATCAGTCCACTCAAAAAAGTCACCCATTGAGACTTGCTTTTCCAGCATGGGTGAGGAAAACAAGAGGTAGGGGGATGACCAGTCAAGTTTTATGGTGGCTGTAATCCAGACTTAGCATCAGCCTGTCCAGGTTGTTAATGCACATCAATCTGGAATGGAATTTCTGAAGTTGGCTTAAGAAACAGCTGGTGGCAGCATGAGAGACCAGCAGCTTAGAGTACAGTGTAGAATTCTCATTGCTTTCACAACAGAGAAAGTAAGCTAGATGAAGAACCTGGAGGAACTATTTTTAGAATACCAAGTACAAATCCCAGAATCTGGGGAGAAGCTGAGTCAGTACAAAGGAAAGAGCCAACAGTCAATAAAAAATACTTCTTCCACCCAGAATTAGCTCTGGAACTAATTAACCCAAAGATGTCATTTGTTTAAGAGAGCTGGGTCAACTTTTTTCTGATTCTGTTCCAGGTTCTTGGAAATTGCACATAAGCTGATATTTTCCTTTGAATTGGCAGATCTTGTGTTTTGTGTATTTCCTATAGACAAATATTTTTACCTTATTAGCTCATAAGACCAGGCTCTAGGTTGTATTGCTCATCTAAAATGTTGGCTTGCAAGATGAGTTTGAAGGTATGTAGTTCTACCATTTGAGAACAAGCGATAGTCACTTTTGCTTCCTGAGACAAGAAGCAATGGATGGAAACTAATCAAGGAGAGAAGCAACCTAGAACTAAGGAGAAATTTCTTGACAGTTAGAACAATTAATCAGTGGAATAATTTGCCTCCAGAAGTTGTGACTGCTCCAACACTGGAAGTTTTAAAGAAGAGATTGGACAATCATTTGTCTGAAATGGTGTAGGGCTTCCTGCCTGAGCAGGGGGTTGGGTTAGAACACCCTCCAACTCTGTTATTCTGTTCCGTTCTGTTAAAGTCATTAGATGCCAGGGGTCTGCAAAATTCTTTGGAGAAATATTCCAAAGGTGCTTTTCAAAAGGCAATTGGACTTCCTTGGTTTTTTTTTCCTTGAAAACAATTAACTTCTCATCCAAGACGTTTCTTCAGTTCTGACTGACTGCTGGGGAACAGAAGGATTTATATTATTTAGTCATCTGGCCATTAGTACTCTGATGGTATGTCATTTGTTCTCTGAGAGTTGTTGAGGCCATTTGGGGATTTATCTGTACCCTCAGGGTCACCTCAATCAGAGTGCAAATGGGTGTAGAACCTTCTTGGGACTGAATAGATATCCTTCTATTCCTCACCATTCACTCAGAGCTGAAGAAGCTTCTTGGATGAGAAGCAAAACATTTTCAAGGAAAAAAACCAAGAAAGTCAAGTTGCCTTTTGAAAAGCACCTTTGGGACAACCATGACCTGGATGACTGAGAAGCTCCATTGACACTTTGGAGAAATGCTGTATCATCTGAGCAAAGCAACCGTGTGAACTGGTATCAAAGGGCAATATCTTCCTGAAGCTTGGCTTAGTTGCTTGTGATAAGTGCGTACTTGAGTAATGGATTTAGAGATACACAATGTCTCTTATAACAGGGGTCCCCAACCCCCTGGTACCAGACCATGGCCCATTGGGAACCAAGCCATGTAAGCAGTGGGTGAGTGGGTGACCACACAAAAGTCTATTTGTACAAGCAGTGCTCCTTGCACAAATGGACCTTCACACATGAATGCACGCACCCACTGCTTGCGCAAAATCATCCTTTCTCCCCTCCCCACTGCCATCACCCCCACCGGTCCACAGAGCCGTGAAGGTTGGGGACCTCTGTCTTAGAATTATTTTGTACAGCCCCACTAAATAACTACATGGAATAACTACATGTTTTGTTCCTATAAAACGATTGCCTTGATTACACAAGAAATTGCTCTGAATAACACGTATAGAGGATGTGTCTGAAATCTTAAAAATCTTCAAATGAAATTGCTCTTCTGCAGTCTGTAGTCGATTTTTTTTTTCCTCATTAGAACCAACCGTCAATAACTTCCAGGTCTATGGCCTGATGCTTTTCTGACAAAGATTTTGCAAGTAAAACTGTGTTGGTTTCCAAACTGTTGTGTTATTTTAAGTAATGGGCTAATCTTAAAGCAAAAACATTGGTTTTTCTGCCATCAGTATTCTAAAGCAGAACATTGTGTTTGTTTATATGTGTTAATGTTTGAAATAGGCTCTCCGATTTCATGCTGCAAATTGACAAATAAGAACTTTAAGACTTCCTTTTTCCCCGTAAAGGCGGATTGATGTTGAAAGGCATCGTGCCAGCTTTTATATTGCTCTGGTGCCACCATCATGAGTCACAGGAAGCAATCCAACAGGATGTTAAACCAATATTAGTTGGAAATTATCCCCTGGCCAATCATACTGCTTGACTTCAAACAGCCCACAGGGCAAAGTCTCTTAATTAATTTTCCATAATTAAGACATTTAAAAGTGTTCTAATTCCACATCTGTTTATGTAACTTATAGCAAGCAAGACTTGGGGTGGAAGGCAGAAGATTAATTCTAACTGGGGTCCAATTAATTTGCAGCTTCAAAAACAAAAATGTTCAGTGTAGGGTCACACACAGGGTAAGATTTCAGAGTACAAACATGGACCTTTCCTACCATTTAGTCCTTTTTTCCCCCTGGACACCCACCAGTACATTTTGTTTGCGTACTGTATATTGATCCTGACATCAGCAGGGGCAAAATGGCACTATTTTATGGTCTTTGGCTTATTTACGCATGCTTTCAACTGACTATGTAAGTGACCAGTAAGATATTTTAGTAGCTAACAAGAGTACATAAAATCAACATTAACAATCTGCTTAAAAGGCATATGTTTTGGGGGTCTTTAAGGCCAAAAAAGAGGTTAGGTTCTTTAACTTACTGAGAACTGAGTAGCTACATGAACCCTTTAAAACAGAGGTCTTCAAACTTGGCCCTTTTATGACTTGTGGACTTCAACTCCCAGAATTCCTCAGCCAGCAATAATAATAATAATAATAATAATAATAATAATAATAATAATAATAATAATAATAATAATAATAATAATAATAATAATAATAANAAAAAAGTTGGAAGGGACCTTGAAGGTCATCGAGTCCAACCCCCTGCTCAGGCAGGAAACCCTACACCATTTCAGACAAATGGCTGTCCAGTCTCTTCTTAAAAACTTCCAGCGTTGGAGCATTCACCGCTTCTGGTGGCAGGTTGTTCCACTGGTTAATTGTTCTAACTGTCAGGAAGTTTCTCCTTAGTTCTAAATTGCTTCTCTCCTTGATCAGTTTCCACCCGTTGCTTCTTGTCCTGCCTTCAGGCGCCTTGGAGAATAGCTTGACTCCCTCTTCTTTGTGGCAGCCCCTGAGATAATTCCTTTAGGATTTTTCATTTTAAGTTTTGCTTTCAGAGTGAGGAAGGAAGTTATCAAAACCAGAAAAGCTCAAAACTAGGAAATGAAATCTGGACTCAGGATTGCCAACGGAATTCTGGCTCCATTCTGCGCCTCAGCAAAATGCAAGATAAAAAGCTACACCTGAGGGCTTAGCGTGACCCCAGTATGCTGCTTTAAAGACAGTTGAAAGTATGGTTCAGCTTTCTTTTTCAAAGGGCTAATTTGGGATTAGATAATGGCAGGTCTCTGAATGATTTGCAATATAATTGCAGGAGTATTTGTTTCCCCTTTAATCTTTGCAACAGCAACAACAAAAAGGAATTCTCTAACCCAGCAGGTTTTAAATCAATTTCCCTTGCCCTGAGTAAGTTTACTGTTACTGTACAAGGAAGGAAGCTGAATTTCTCATGAATTCCACTTTCTTTGGATCCTTTCATTTTCCCTCCTCTGTATAATTCAAGTGGTTTTTAAACTTCACCCGTTTTCTGTAATCCTTTTTGCTTACCTACAACTGTTCAAATTGGCCAATGTGCGTACCTTGCTGTCAAACTCAGAGTTCATATAGTTTGCTCTTGGAGCTTTTCAAAACAGTTTAAACCAAGGGCCTCCCAAATTTTGTCCTTCATTTTTCAAAACCACTTATCAGAAAGTCCTTTTTACCCACTGTAGATAAAACATTTTCAGTCAATGTTGTGACTGGGTAATAGGTTCATATGAGCACTTTTGCCCAATTTGAGGTACTTTATCCAGGTTTGGGAAGCTGATCCCAAAATCATCTTTATGTGCAGACCTGACAACTCTCTGAATGACAATAATGGAATTGTCTTATAAATCAGTAATATTTTAACAGAATAAAATAGTTGGAAGGGGCCCTGGAGGTCTTCTAGTCCAACCCCCTGCTCAAGCAGGAAACTGTATACCATTTCAGACAAATGATTGTCCAGTCTCTTCTTAAAAACTTCCAGTGTTGCTTCTGGAGGCAAGCTGGTCCAATGATTAATTTTCTTGTCAATTCTCCTGCTTTTCCTTTGCCAGCTCTCATTCGGTTTGATTAAGCATTTACTTTCATAGTTGAAAAAGAGAAGTTTGGAGAGCTTCATCAGAGAAATGTCATATTCTCACATTTTTTTCAGTTCCAAAAGGCCAAACACAGCCATCCAGAATTTTTATCAGAGACAAAAACAGGCTTTATGACATCTTAATGCAAACTCCAGCCCCCTTCATAACCGTGGCATCATAACTAGAGTACAAGTCTGGCAGAATCTGAATGGAGATATTGCAATTAATTTTGTAGTATTTTACCAGGTCCATGTAGCGAAGAGGTACAATATGTATAAATTAGGGTTCAGATCTTCCGAGATCTTGAATAACGTTCCCTAGAATTATATTTTCAAAATAAGCCCTATCAAGTTTCACCCTGCAAAACATGAGCAAGAAATGTCCAAACAATAAAGCATTCTTTGTCTCCACCAATTATATCAGAAATCAATCTGGGTAGGTCACCGGGACCAGAATTTTGTCTTCTCTCTAGCAATTCTTTCAGATCCCAAGGTGTCTTTAAAAGAAATCCTTATGCAATGATGCAAGAAGAAAGTATGAAGAGAGAGAGAAAAAAACCTCTTTCAGAAAAGAAGAAAACTGCAAGGGAGATTATGACACAGCTTTACTTAAATGCATGGCATTCTTCTCTTTGGTTGCTTTTCACAATACAAATTTCATAATGCAAATGGATATCAACAACCTGTCATGTTTGCTCCCATTAATGATGAATTTGCAAAAGAACATAACATCATTAGTTTCAGACCCAACCTTTGATGCATCGCTGTCGTTCCTATATAATTCTCTAAAATAAACTCTAAAAATCCCCTCATCTTAGTTTCATCACACGTCATTTGAATTGAATAGAGCTGGAAGGGACCTTGGAGGTCTTCTAGTCCAGCCCCCTGCTCAAGCAGGAGAACCTATACCATTTCAGAGAAGTAAGTGTCTAGTCTCTTCTTAAAAACCTCCAGTGATGGAGCACCTACGATTTTTGAAGGCAAGCTGTTCCATTGGTTAATAGTCCTCACTGTTAGGAAGTTTCTCCTTAATTCCAGGTTGCTTCTCTCTTTGATTAATTTCCAACCATTGTTCCTTGTCCTGCCCTCTGGTGCTTTGGTGAATAACATTACCCACTGTTCTTTGTGGCAGCCCCTCAAATACTGGAATACTGCTATCATGTCACCCCTATTTCTTCTTTTCTTTAGACTAGCCAAACCCAAGTCCTGCAGCCATTCTTCATATGTTTTAGTCTCATCTTAGTTGCTCTTCTCTGAACTTTTTCCAAAGTCTCAACATCTTTTTTGTAGTATGGTGACCAAAACTAGTTGCAGTATTCCAGGTGTGGGCTTACTAGGGTTTTATAAAAGTGGTACTAATACTTCGCGTGATCTTGATTTCACATATTTATTTTGAATTTTGCTGAAACATCCATATTTATCCCTTTTCACATATTTCCAAAACATTATTTTTATTCCCCTCAAAATTGCTCTGCATTTATTTGCTGGTTTTAACCTTAATAATTGCTTGCTTTCTCTAATTACATTCTCTACAATTTTCTTTTTCTCTCCATGCACACTATATAATTTACATAAAATGTCCTAAACCGTTTGAGAGGTAGATAAGTGCAGAGTTAAACCATTAGTTGAGTCTGAAACAAATTATATGTTAATGTAGTTGATTCACATTCTGGATCTCAAGCACTGATAGAAGGACAGTCCAGCTGGTATATTTTTCACCTTTTGATACTCTCAAACACTTTATAAGGAAGGCTCCATGTACAGCTGATTATTTATATTGATTGATTGATTGATTGATTGATTGAATGAATGAATGAATGAAAGAATGCTTAGCCTGCCCAACCACTGAGGTTCTGGGGAGCGTTAATAAAATTTAAAATATAAAAAGTAAGATAATTGTAGAAAAAAAAAACTATAAAGCAGAAATGATAAAGCCAGGATGAGTCAAACAGCAGGGTGGAAACATTGGTAGGATTCAAATATGTGAACAACCAGTTCTCTGTGTGGATGCCACTTCCGGAAGTCCATTCTGGGCCTGGGCAACGAAAAATTAGCTACCGGTTCTGCCAAACTGGTGCAAACAGGCTGAATCCCACCATTGGGTGGAAAGCAATGGACCATGTAACAAAATTCAGAATCAGACCAACTGCAAGGATAAAATGATGCAATGATCTGAAATCTTTATCCTTATTTATGTGTTTTACACAGTGCTTTTTTTCTTTAAAAAAAAAAAAAAAAAAGGGTGCCGGAACTCACACACGTCATACAACCCGCCTTGCCTACCCTACAAGGTTCCATCCAAAAAAGGTGCCAGAACTCCGTTCTGGGCGTTCTATGAGAAAAAAAGCCCTGGTTTTACACCATTTGGTGAAGAAGCGAATATAAAGCCAAATGTCAAGAGAAACAATGGATGAATAGACTCATGAGCTGCAGAAATTTCATTTTTAATGTGTGCCAATGTGCCCAGAGTAAAAAATATGACAATAAAGATTATCTTATCTTAAAATGAAGCTGGATAGGGAGTTACCAACGACTTGAGCTGATTGTCGCTTAGCCAGTACATATTACAATAAACAACCAGGGACAAACAAAGGATCAAATAGTTTCATATTCAAATCCCTCCCATCATATTTAGTCATGGTTTATTTTCAAAGCCCAAAACAAGACAGTGATTATTGCAAACAAGCTGAGGAATAATGGCTATTTTTCCCCTTCAAATATCACTTGGTTACCCCCTTGTTTTTCAAGTTGGACTTGACTTATATCACTGTAGGCCGATTAGAGACTTCAGTGAGGGAGAAATACAAGCAGGGATAAGTCAGAATATCACAAACCACACAACCTTGTTTGCATCTGTTGAAAAGGTACAGGCTTGATTCATGCCTCTTGTAGGCTATTTGTTTATTGGTGATTAAATAACAGTTAGTGATCATGACCTTTTGAAATAGTATAAAAGTTATTGGTAAATGAACTGAAAACTATGGCTTAATGTTCTTAAAGAAACCATGATTTATTCATTGCCCATTTGGCACATCACACAAAATCAATAGCAAGCAAGTCCACATTAGGTGATATTTGAGCACTTTTGCTGTAGGGGATCAAAATATTTAAAAGCAAAGCATTCCTGAAGCTGAATTTGATTTCTGGTAGTTACCTGCACATACCCATATCATTTTCTTCACAACAGAAAGAGACATGGTTTAATATTGCTTTCTTCTGGGATCAGATCATGGGTCTTGAAATGAAGCTTCATCTCATGGGGTCAGAATAAAAAATAATAATAATTACCTAATAGACCTGCCTTAAAAGATGGTTGTTATTATTGCAACAGGTAAAGTCTTTCTTTAAAAAAAAACACCTGATATTTCCCTAGGAAATGGATTGAGGCCACAATCTCTGCATTGCAAATCACCCTCGGTTGGTGGCAAGGTGTTATAACTGACCAGTTCTGCCATCAAGCAGTTAATCACATTTTTTGCAGCTCTGATAATAGCACTAAAATAGAATATAAAGCTATATCTTAGCTCACTGGAAAGCTGGTCACATAATGCCCCCGTTTCTTTCCCAGGTATCTATCTCAAGAGGATAAGTTGTGATTTAACTGGGCTTCCCTTTGATCTGCAAAACAGTTGGCAAAAGAAGTCTATGACTTGAGGCTATTTTGGGTGAAGTGCAGTCACTGTAGCTACAAAGTCTTTTTCTCTGGAATTGGAGCATGTTTACTCCAAATGCTAGGCAAAGCTTTGATATGTTGAAGAGCATGCCGTAGTTAATGTCTCCTCCTCCTCCTCCTCCTCCTCCTCCTCCTCCTCCTCTTTCTCCTTCTCTTCTTCTACCCTTCCTCTGATCACTACTACATGTTACAACGAGGGCACCCACTTGAGCCTTCTTCCCTCAGCTGTCATCTTCTTCAAAGGGATTTTTCTGTTTTGTTTTAGGAAAGTGTTGCCATTAACAGCAGCTTTTAAAACCTTTGATGGTTGGAAAGGAATCTTTTTTCCCCCAGCATTAATGACAGCTGTTGCTGCTGCTCACATCTCCCCCTTCTTCCTCCCACCTACCATATACTCATTTCTTTTTTCTTTACTTTTGGTTCATTTTTTTTAAAAAAAAAAAAAACCCCCACACATATCAGAAATGGAGTGGAACATGACCAACTTTCATTTGGTTTATCTTTTTTTATTTATTTTTTTTACAAAAATTGCCCTGCAGCCAAAAGATGAGAGAAAGAATACATTCTTAGGACTAACAGGAAGTTAGAGGGAAAACCTGATGTCAAATCAAGACAGGAACTAGATTGTCTATAATAAATCATTAGCAGGTGTCCCAAGGAGAAAAAGGGCTGAATGAGAGTTTTTAATGCAGCAATTTGCTTTGGTTTTGGTGCCTAAGATTGTGTTGAACATTTGTGTACAATGTTTGTTAACATAGGATAGTGGTGAATGCTGGCCTGTAGACAAAAAGAAAATAATTATTTAGGGAGTATTAAAAGAGAGACAAATGAATGAGGTAAGATATTTTAGAAATGATCATATATCTGTTATTTCTTATGATCATTCTGAACTGAGCCTTGAGTAATTCACCTAAGTTCACATATAAGGATGAACAAGAAACAATGGATGGATGGAGAGAAAGAATCAAGGAGAGAAGCAACCTAGAACTAAGGAGAAATTTCCCAATGTGACCACACATTTTGAATTTTTTTTACAAAAACATAGGCCTTAGAAAAACTGCACATATGGGAATGACTTTTGCAGGAGGAAAAGATTCAAAGGCTGATTTATAGAGGTGTTATAGCCCATCAGTGTGTTGATGGCTTAGCAATCAGAATACATAATCAGTCTTCTGATGATACTTTCCCTCAAAAATCAATTTCTCACTTCACTTAGGAACATTTTGTCAAAGCTGAAGCTCTATCTAAACATGTGGACATTACTCAGAGAGATATACAAAACGGATACTGTAAGCACTGCAAACCAAGCTCAGGCATTGTGAAATTGGCTGGAATGGCCTGAGATTGTATTTTGATTGGAGAAGAGTTTTTCAACCATGGTAACTTTAACATGTGTGGATGGATGTCAATTCCCAGAATTCTCCTGCACAGAAAAACATTGGCCTTAGAAAGGGGGATTGCAGGAGGCAAAAAAATCCCCTGGTTTCCCTTATTATAAAGGGATTGTGGATTATTGATTGCACAAGAACCACAAAAATGAAAGCAACAGACTGAAGTCTCTTTATGCTTGTGGATAGAAAGAAAGAATGGAAGAAAGATGAGTGCATGGGGCCAAGTGGAAATTAGACACAAAAAGACTCATGGTCTTTGTAGTATGTCCTTCTTTAGAGGATGGTAATGCATGGCCAATGATCCAATATACCCCAGCCCTATTTTGTGTTCCACCTTGCCTCATCACTGTTAAAATTTGGTGATAAAATTACCAAATGTTCACCATTTCTCTTTCATTTTTCAACCAAAATAGGAGATGAAATAGATGTGAAACCATTGCAAGACTTATGCAAGCATTTTCTCCTTCATCTCCTTCCAAATTGACCCCCCAAAAAATTGTAAATGTCAATCCCCTCCATTGGTTACTGGTCACCAGCCTGCAGTTCTTAAATGTAAGAAGAAAAAAATAAGAACTTTCCATCCAGAAATGGTTCTTGATCCCATCCAACTCATCCTGGTATTAAAAGGTGTGTGCCCTTTTAATTTCCTGTATAAATAGAGGAAACAGCAAGGGTTACTCTGCATTGTTTTTCCAACAATTTTGGAAATATGCCTAAATGCCATGTGTTGCTGCCCCAATACAGATCCTAACAAGGCGAATGGATTGATTCCCTAAAAGAGTCAGACTCATAGGAAGAGTGCAATATGAGCTGAAGTTTCCAAAAGATGTTAAGATTTGGGATGGGAGTATATTTAGAGAAAAAAAATGGGGTGTTGATAAGTCCACAAGGATAGAAAAGATTGACAAATATTAGTAGATAACAACAACAAAGGCAGAAATATTTAGCTACCACAGGGAAAGTAGGGTTGACGTCCTAGCACAGTGATAGTAGATCAAATGGAAAAATGAAGTTTGAAGCCTACGGTAAGTAAAATAAGGGGTGGAAATAGTATTCATCCCAATGTCTGTTGATTACCAAACATAATGCTAAACTAAGGTGTTTTAAGCCATAGTTAGTTGAATAAGCTATGATTTGTGATATTAAACCATTACTAGTGAGGCACAATACTTCAGTTACATATGAATCAGCCTAAAGAAGGTCAGGTTTTCAAGAGTTGGCAAAATGTACCCTGGGCAATAATTATATATTGTTGGATATAATTCTGGGATCACAACTCTTATTCTTCCAAGTTAAGAAGCCATACTGGCTACAAACGAGAGGAGGTGTATTCTCAGTTTATCTAGAAAATACTTGGTTGAAGAAGGCTGGCTAAAGCCTTATAATTTTGTTCTACCCTGGCCTATCTTTGGTGATCTTAAATACATTTTAGACGGTCATACGTTAAGGAGACCTATAATATTGTTTGTGTAGCATTTAAGACTGTGTTCCAAAGAGGAGATTTGGAACATAAAATATCATGAAATAGTATCTATCAGCAGCTCGTTAAACTAGCTTGGGAGCATCTGTAAAACAATCTCTATGCAATCCTAGAAATAGCACAACCCCAGTGTAAAGCGTTGCAGGCAGATAAGTTCATGTTCTCATGCACTCCTAAGCATTATTCTGGAACTGGCCAAAAGCACACTGCATAGCCTTAATTAATATACATTTTTCGTAGCTATGCACATTCTTGCAGTAATACAAGAGAACTCCCCTGTGTGATTTATAGAGATTGCATCTCCATGTGAATTTTGCTCAGTGGAAAACTTTATTCAGGCACATGGAATCTAACCTGCCGGTGTCAACCAGCTCCAAAAGAAATGAGTTAGGTTGAGCAAACAATAAAAAGAAGAGTCTGTGCCCTTGCAAACATTTTCGACCTTTGATCTTTGTCTTTGCAGAGCAACAGCCTGTGATCTTGAAAAGGTCAGACCGTACTTGTACATTTAAACTGAACTGTACTTGCAACATGTGGTTGATAGGTAAAAACAAAAAAAGGAGGAAGAATCTTCAGTCCCTACTGGTTGGTTGGCTGAAGCTTTATCTCACCATGTTCCTAACAGAGTATATATTTGAACAGGAATCAAGCACTCTACATTAACAGGATTTACTGGAAATCTTTGAGGTTGTAATTAACTCTTCACTTGCTGTAACAGGGCTAAAGAAACCATGGAGGTTTTAGGAGCAGACGTTTTGGGTGCTATACTCTGTGCAAATGGATTTCTTAGCTATTGCTATCAACAAACCACTCTGTTAGCACGGGAAAGTTAAGTCTCAGACTTGGACTTTCTCTAAGAAAGACATATATGCTTATAAATAAATACATATATACGCTTCATTTTATAAATCATATTTTGGAAAGAAAAAAAAAACTTCCAGGAGAACTATTCTGGTGAAACCACAGATGATAGCTCTTAATTCAAAGTCATAGAAAATTAGCTTTTCCAATTAGTTCCTCCTATCAGTTTATGTCCAAAGCCATGCTGGTTGAGTAATATTGGGATTGTAGTCCAGTGCATCATGGGTACCAGAATGGAGAAGAGTGATGAGGAACAACCTCTGGGTTCTGTGTTTTTCAATATTTATTTAGCCATGTTTCCCTGAGTTCCTGCACTGTTTTCAGCCAGAAATCAAAGATGTACTACCTATGAAAAATCATATGCTATAATGCAGTCTCTTGATCTTTCACAAAGTTGCAGATGTCTCTCTGACCACACAATGACATCCCTGGAAAGGGATGAGGCTGCTTTCTTTTGGTCTATTTTTCTTTTGGGAGGAGATTCTTTGAGGTTGGTCGTTTTTCAAAGTCCTCTTGTTATGATTCCCATCCTAATCACCCTAAAAGGACACTTAGAAAGAAACTGGTCGCTTTCACATCCTTAAAAATCCCTACTTACTCTCAAAAATCCAACATTGTGGCATCTAAACTTAGTAATTTTGCCAGTCAATTTTGATGGGAGGATCTTAGGTGGTTACAGTCTTTGTTACCCAAACCTGCCAAAAATTGCCACTAAAAACTGTGGGTGCATTTTAAACTCGGTGGTTTTCTTGCAAATGTTTC
The DNA here is from genome assembly GCF_001527695.2 of Protobothrops mucrosquamatus. Lineage (NCBI taxonomy): Eukaryota > Metazoa > Chordata > Lepidosauria > Squamata > Viperidae > Protobothrops > Protobothrops mucrosquamatus. The sequence continues at coordinate 362,317 of NW_015386641.1, read as the reverse complement.
ATTACCGAACTAGGTAACATCATCATTGATAAGAAGGAGAGGTCCATGTGTCTGCTAAGTCATATATAAAGAAATCATATTATATATTAATGAGCTTGCCAAATCAGGCCATAAATATTTTCCATATATGACAACAAGGCCTACATAAATTTAATGTATATTTTGGATCTGTATTTTGGATTCTAAACTCATTATTACTCAAAAGAACTACCTGAGACCACAGATCAAACGCACAATACACAACCACTTTAAAATCTTCATGGAGCTAGGTTATTATTTTGAATATGGCAACAGAGGGGAGAATTAAATCTATTAAGAATGAACTTTTGAACTGTGTTCCATGAAATTTAAAATTAAATCAAATTAGATTTTGTTGTGATCCTGACTGACTTCTTTGTTATTTAGACCTTAGAAGAACTTTCAAATACCAGATAGTTGAACATCATTGATTTATATCTTTCATTCACTTTTTTTTTTTTTTGCAAACTTAGTTTGTAATGCTAGAATTGCTGTTACCTTCATGGAAAGCTAAGAGAGTTGCAGGAAACTCTCTTTAGCTCTTCTCTGAGTTACTACTGAAAATTGTTAGTAGGATTTGTAATCTCAACAATATTTCAATATCTAGAGTCCTGAATCCTGTGCTCCCAGCACATGTGAAGCTTTTCAGATCTCTCCTGTGTGTGGTTCATTTCTCTTTGCATAAGACAGTCCATCAAACAGAGGCTCTTCAGAGTTGCAATCCATGAATGGCTGGTGTTAAAGAAAAAGTCAACAAATTAAGTCCAACTCTACTTAGAAACATTCTTTGTGCATGGAAGTCTCTAAATCCTACTCAATACATATAAAGCTGAGTGCAAATTGCCTTTTGGAATTCTTCACCAAATTCAGCAGCAGAGAAATTGAATAGGCAATTATTCTGAACTTTTCCAGGAAAAAGGGAGTTTCTCAAGGACAGGTCTTCCCTTAGTAATGGCACTTGAGTTACCATTGAAAAGCCCAAAATGAGTTCTCTCATTACATCATTTCTTGAGATTTAATAGAAGTATAGAAGACTACTGTTGTAATACAGTGAAAGTGAGGTCATTGATATGCACATCAAAAAGAAATAATTGTTCCTCTCCATTCTTCATTAATCAATCTACTGTACATTCAGAACAATGTGTCCAATTCTGGGCGCACAGCTTAATAAAGATATTGACAAAGTAGAGCATGTCTAGAGAAGAGCAATTGAGATGATAAGGAAAACCATATAAAGAATGAAAGAGTGAAAGGAAAACCATATGAAGAATGGTTGGAGGCATCAGATGAGTTTAGTCTGGAGAACAAAAGTTTGCAGAAACTTGAATTGTCTTCAGAAGAATATAAGCAGACCAATTGCCCATGTAGTCCTGCAGTCTAATCTCAGAGTGGCCAACAACTGCACAAGGAAGTTCACTAGTTTCTCAGCAGATGGCCTTCATAGGCAGTCACATATGGATGTTACGGGTGGGTGCAAGAAGGGGTGTGAGAGGCTGGATGAGTCCTATGAAGTGTAGAGAGGAGCTATGGAGGGCAGTATCCTCCTACCACCCACGGAACAGCAACTTGTAGGAGCAACTTACTGTGTGACTTCCCTCAGACTTTCCCATTGACTTTGCTTATGGGAAGCTGGCAGGGAAGGTCACAAATGGTGATCACATGATTGTGGGACACTGCAATGTTGCAATTGTGAGCTGGTTGCCAAACACCAAATCACAATCACGTGACCATAATCACGTGAGATGCTGCAACTGATGCAACTCTGAAACCCGTCATAAGTGCCCCTTTAACTTTGAATGGTCATTGAATGAATAGATGTAACGTGAGAAATATCTCTACCTGAATGACCATCATGTAAAAGAGGGATAGAATTAGTCATAGTTGTTCAGAAAACAGGACAGAAAACAATGGTTTATTTACAAGGAAGTACATTGCAGCTGGGCATCAGGAAAAAATGTCTGAATGATAAGAACTGTTCAACAATGGAACAGACCTGCCTTAGGTGATCTTCCTAAGGTTGATCTTCCTTTGTTAGATGTTCTTAAGAGAATCTTAAGAAAATGTGGGTGGCCATTTTGAAAACAAATTTCATACAGCTGAAATAGACAAAAATGCAGATTTCTGTACCAGAAGCTAATTGTTTACAATGGTTTACAATGCTATTTGGATTTTTAAGAATCTATATTCCTATATGATTAGGCATCTACATTAAAATGTATTGTATCATTTAACTGGAGATTAGTTGGCAATTATTCCTGTTGTGATGTTGACATTCAAGCACCTCCATGAAGCTCAATCCAGATGTACGGAGGTCCCAGATTACCAAGAATTCCTTTCTCCCTATAAAGAAAAGGCTACATGAAATATTTCATTTGATCAGTCACACAATTAAGTACAGGTAGTCCTCGACTTACAACAGTTCATTTAATGACTGTTCTAAGTTATAACAGCACTGAAAAAAGTGACTTATGACCATTTTTTACAATTACAATCTTTGTATCATCCCCATGATTGTTTGATCAAAATTCAGATGCTGGGCAACTGGTTCATATTTATGACTGTTGCTGTGTCCCAAGATCATGTGATCACTTTTTGTGACCTTCTGACAAGCAAAGTCAATGGGGAAGCCAGATTCACTTAACAACCATGTTACTAATTTATCCACTGCAGTGATTCACTTAACAACTAAGGCAAGAAAGATCATAAAATGGGGCAAAACTCACTTAACAAATGTCTCACTTTATAACATAAATTTTGGGGTCAATTGTGGTCATAAGTTGAGAACTACCTGTACAGACTGGACAGAAGCAGCAACATATTTAGATGGAAAAGTGTCTATAGGTTATGATTTTAAAAAGTCAAGATGATGATAATCAGAGCTACACAATCTTGATTCTTTGGACTGTATCCTGTGCCCCCCCCATTGGGATAATTACTTTGAATTAAATACACATTTCTGCCAGCCCAAGCATTCTTTTTGTGCTTGCCTGAGTGTTTGGGCTGCCAATGCTAAAATCCTATGCCTGTGCAAAAGCAATTTGGGGGGGAAAGGTTATTGGCCTCACTTTAAGCCAGGGGTCTTCAAACTTGGCCCTTTTATGACTTGTGGACTTCAGCTCCCAGAATTCTTCAGCCAGGCACGCTGGCTGAGGAATTCTGGAGGTTGAAGTCCACAAGTCATAAAAGGGCCAAGTCTGAAGACCCCTGCTCTAGGCTTTGAGTTAGATCAGGAAGTTGTTAAAGCTTATCGGACAGCATTGTCTGCTATGGTGGGGTTGGAGATCATAAAGAACAAGACAGTGGCAAATGCACCCCTTTATCAATGTGCATTGTCAATGTTAATACAACTGCAAAAGGGGTGAGGCTGCCATCTTGCCTTTTTTGACCTCTCCAGAATATGCTGAGCTTAGATATGGACAATGGCAAACTACTTGTATTTTATTGCCAAAAACGATACAAATGTATCCATGAAACCATCAGAAGGTCAGCTTTTTTTTAAAAAAAATAATATTTTTACTTATCACACTTACCAGGGCCTTTGGCTTCCCTCTTCCTTGAGAAGCTAAAGACCCTGGGACAGAATCTTATTAAATCCTTATCATTATACCCTGATAACTCTGAAAGGTAGAAACTTTCCAAATCACCCACGGAGATAGATATATTCCCCCCCCTCTCTCTCTGTTGCTTGCTAATGACTCTATCCATGGTTTTACTAAATGACATTTTTAATGCATAGTAAACCATTCTCTTTTCATGAACTCTTTTACCCCTCAAAGTGAGACTGATGTTTGTTTTAATAAGTGTTCTTTTCTTTTTTTATTTTAAAGAAGCAGGCTGGGATCAAGTCTGAAAAGCTCCTGCAGTATTGCTGTCTCTGTGTCTATTCACAGCTGTTCTTGTCTTCACCCTCCCTCATCTCCCACTTCCAATAATTAAATGAAAACAAGCTGGAAAATCACACTTAGTGGAGGAAGGAGTGGTTCTTTGAAGAAGAGGGAAAATGAAATGATAATCCCTGTTAGTTGGCCATATCTGGCTGAGAATTTCTGGGTCAATCATTCCCAATCCTAGCAAGTTCTAGGTGAGTGGACTTGTACTCCTAGTATTCTCAATGGCTGTGCTGGCTGTTGTATTCTAGAAATTGAAGTTCACCCTCCTGGAAATTGTCAATGTTGGGAGACACTGTTTTGAACCTTTCATTTCCCATTCAGACTGTGCCAAGGAAAACACTGATCTTGACCAATGGCTGTTTCACATTTGCATTCTTAAATCAAAGAAACAGAATTGGAAGGAACCATTGAGGCCTTCAAGTCCAACTCCTGTTCTGAGCAGACATCTAGAATCAAACTGTAGGAGAAGAACTGCATTAGTCAAAAATCAGGAGTCTGGTAGCATCAAACCAATTTTATTAAAAGGAAGCTGATTTGTTTCTGCTTTTTGAAATCCAAGTTCAGATACCCTTTAAACACATTCAGGAAAAAAAGAAATCCACCATTTGGGGTAACTGGTTGCACTGTTGAACTGCTCTTCTGTAAAAACCGTTTCCCCCAACGTTCAGTCAGAATCTGCTTTCCTGTAACTTAAATCCATGATCCTCTCTGTACATTATCCAGGAATGGTGGAGAAGAGGTCTTGACCTTTCTGTAATATAGTTTTAGGTATTTAAACAGTACTGTCCAATTTCTTCTCACTGGTCTTGTTTCAAGGCTCAAGATTTTGGTCTTTCCATCTCTCCTCACCCCCCCCCCCCGAGAGCTCCTCTCCGAAAGAGATGGGCAGTTAAGAAATATGAAATATAAACTAATTAATTAATAGTTTAGGTTCCAGGCCTCTGATCATCTTTGGTGCCTTTCTCCAAATCTCTTCCAGTTTCCCTGAATCTTTCTTAAAGTACGGTGTCCAGAACTGAATCCAATACTGGAGAAGGGATCTGCCCAGTGAAAAAGAAAGTGGACTGGAGACTGGAAACTCTTTGATACAGGCACAAACTTAAAAAAAACAAACATAGTTTTCTTTTATATATAGCCACCTCACACTACTCATTTATATTCACTTTGTAATAGATTAACTGTTCCAAAACTAGTATCACAAATGTGTCATTGATGGATTGACACAAGTCTATATATATTCGCCTTGCTTTTACCCTGCAGCTTCTCTTAAAGGAGCTAGGCATGTTAAAGATAGTGACCAAGAAAAGTTTCTAAGAGTCTAAATATAGTACTACTAAATATGTGAATGTCCAGTTTGATCCAGCAGTCCAAAAAATGTTGACATTGAACTATCACTGGAGTTGCAACATGGTGTTCAGGGGTTGCAGTTTATGCACAAACTAAGCTTTTTGATCAATTTTTTTAGGGTACATTTCCTATTTTTAATATTTAAAAATGAAATAAATATCTGGAGAGCAAGACATTGGCACCCGATATTATCTTTATTTCCACCTATGTTTTTGGGTTCATTTTCAAAAATAAAAAATGGTTGATATCTACACCTTTGTTTTGTTTGGAAAGGCATCCCCTTGCTCCCATCCCATCCCCAAAGAAGACAAAGCAGACCTGTAGACTGATAGTCTAGAAAAAGAAAATCTCAGCATTTTTTTTTAAAGTTAGGATTCTTTCAATCTTCCAATCTATCCCTCCGTCCTAGGATTTCCTGATGTTCTCTTGCAATGATGTTCATCATTCAGTGGCTAACAAGATCTGGTCCTGCTTATTTGCTCTGAGATCAGCCAGGATCCACTAGCAGCTACCATCTGTTATATTGTCTTCTCGTACGTGGCCCTACCCACTTGCTGACTTTTTTTGTGAGTGCTCCACAAAACTTTCTTTGCTGTGCTGATTTTCTTCTGCATTTTGACGCAACATCTGGCTTAGTAAAGCGCTCCGTAAATGCATTTCGTCCTCTCCGTTTTGGCTTCAGAGGGCAGAAATGAGTTAATTCAATTTAACATTGACTGTATGGTCTGAATAATAACCAAAGGCAACTTTGCAAACTTGACTTTGGAAAGATGCAGCTAGAATTTGGCTTAGTGAGGCAGACAAATTTAGAGCTGGATCCAAATGGCTTTTCCAAATTCTCCACCAGATGTGTGGGCAGAGGGACTGGGGAAGAGAACATTTCTCTGAATTTATCCAGGGGAAAGAGAAATTCTCAGATTATTGCTCAAGGACAGGAATCTGATTTAGTACTTACTGGTCGTACCACTGCTTTAAAAAAACCCGGAAGAGCTGTGTCATCATGCTGTCTTCTCTTGGGATTTAATGGAAGCATAAATCCCTTACCATTTAACCCTAAAAGCAGCTGCAGACTGCTAGGCTGATTATAGCACAATGGAAGACAGGACATTCAAACACATTTTTCAGTTGTCTTGTCCCTGAATAAAGGCAAGAACATCCTGCTCTGTTCAAAAGCGTAAAATTCTCTTCTCTGAAAGACTTTTGAAAACATATTTTCTTCTATTCAACGGAACAAGGGGGGAAACTTGCGGAGGAATTTTCTACCATTGCAACAGCTGCAATTACACAATTCCCCTAACCACACTCTCTGGGAGGTACCATATCTTGATCTATACTCTAACCAAACAGGCTGTATTGCATTACACACTAGGCCAAGTAAAGCTCACCAGTGTTAACACCAAGGATGCTTAGCGTTTTATGTCAGGACTCAACAACCTCAGGCTTTTCCCCACAATCACTATAATATATTTGCTAGCCATCCTTGAGTTGGGAAATAAGTTGTACTGCCCATCCCCAATCTTTATAGTGTCTCAACAATGGGCAGTGTTGCTGTACTCACACAATTTAAGGCAGCATAGTTTCAGGGCAGGGATTGGTGGAACCAGGTTAGCAGGAAAACTAACCACTTCCCTTCTCTCAAGTTGGCATGTGTGCCAAGTTTTAATTTTTTTAATATTCACCTATTTAGTCTTAATTTTTCATCATTCATTTTGTGTTTCTTCTGACATAGTATCGATCTTCCAGTAGATTGATAGTCTTATTACAGAAGTTCAATATACCCATATCTATCTCAACCCCCCCTCCCCACCATTCTGAATGACTGATTTCAAGAACTGTGATTTGAAATATAAAGCAGAAAATGGCCTACTCGGAGAGCTCTCAGTGCTGCTTTGCCTCAGGATTTTTGTTTCCTTTCTCTCTCCTAAAACCAGTTTCCTCCATTAATTATTTTTGGCCAGCAGAGCACATCTTTTCTCCCCTGTTCCATATTTTTGTGTATATATGTATATCCTATTTGTTGGCTGGAAAGCCGGCAGCCCAGGTTCGAGACTCAAGTGCCACGCGACAGGGTGAATTCCCGTCCATGCTCCAGCTCCTGCCATCCTAGCAGTTCGAAAGCATGCAAATGCGAGTAGATAAATAGGTACCACTTAGGTGGGAAGGTAACTTCATGCTGGCCACATGATTGCAGAAATGTCTTTGGACAGCGCTGGCTCAGTGGCCTTGAAACAGAGATGAACACCACCCCCTATAGTTGGCAATGACTAGCGGAGTAAAATCCACAGGGACTCCTTTATTTTTATATGTCCCATGCAGTTTCGCTATCATACAAATATTCACATACATAACATGATGCACACAAAGAGGAACAGGACTCTGTCTGATAAATCTGTCGGTTTTATGGGAGACGGATAATCCAATGATGGTAAAAATAGTCTGAAGATGCAATCTTCAGTCACTGAATGGGAAGGGGACGTTTCCACAGTGGAATTACAAGGCTAAGTGGAACTCAGTAGATTGCTGTTCCTGATGATATCATCCCATGACTCATCCCCAAGATGCCTTAAATTGTCAGCATGGGATGTTTTATATCAAAAGAAAACCAAGAAAAACATCACTTCCAAGCTACAGCAACTAAAAAGGGTTCTCAGCTGCCCCAGCAGTGGATTAGGGATGTGATAGAAGCACTGTCATGTGGCCACATCCCTCAAAACAGTTAGAAAAGTATTTTACTCCCATAACCAGGATAAGCCTCTGGTTTACTATAAACACAACCACATTGCATTTAGCTGATATGAAAGACTAAGACATCTTCTAAGATTCAAAGAAACAGGCTATAAACATGGTGACAAACCTATGGAACGTGTGCCACAGGTGGCACGCAGAGCCCTCTCTGTGGGCACGTGCACCGTCGCCCCAGTCCTAGGCCTTCACCTGGGTTTTATAAAACCTTTTCGCTTTAGGCCTCTGCCACCATGTGCAAAAAAAAAGGTTCAATCAATCAATCAATTACAACTTCTCGCGGGGAAAAAAGATCTTGCAAAGTTGGAATTGATTGATTGAACTTTTTAGTCCCACCCAGTCTGCCGTTACCACCGCAGCCACGCCCACCCAATGGACCACACCCACCCAATGGGCCACACCCACCCAATGGGCCATGCCTACCCGGCACCTGACGATACATAAGTTTATTTATTTTATTTATTTATTTATTATTTCAATTTATATCCCG
>NW_015386641.1:349429-351868 GCF_001527695.2 Protobothrops mucrosquamatus | reverse complement strand
TCAGGAACCTTTCAGGGTCCATCAGTCGCCTGGGACGGAACCATCTGTCTGACGGAACCATCTAGGTGGGTTTTGGGTTGCAGTTTGGGCACTCGATCTCTAAAAGATTCGCCATCACTGGGCTATAATATGGCAGATCATCCCAACCCTACTTCTGGTTTTCCTAAAACTAGATTTCTTAACAACCTTATTTAGGTATCATTGTGGTGAGATGGATGGCAAACAAATTTAATAAATAAATACATTTAATAAAATCTATTTTAGGTGTTGCTGCTGATAGAGCAATGTGAATCAGAAAACCTGTTTTCTGTTGTAGATTTAGAGACTACTTTGCTTTATGAAGTCCATAGTTTATTCTTAGCGTGATGTGGAACATAAATTGGCTTCCAAGATAATTATCCTGCTGATTCCTGTCTGACTGATGAGCTTGAGATCTTAGTCCATAGTGAGAACAAAGCTAAAACCAGAATCCTATAAACAAACGCACTAATGCTTGCTCTTCTCTGTAGGGTTTTGTTTTTTCCTGGTGAGGCTCTAATTTCTATTGAGAGAAAAGCAGTAAGAGACTGGAGAGGAGGAGCAGAGGGGAGGAGAGGGAAGGGAGGAAGGGAAGAGAAGGGAAGGGAAGAAATATTGAACATTTTCTTCTTACCTGCCCAGCTCTACCATAATAAAAATTGTCCAGTTCCTGCATGCTTGATTTAAATTTGGTAGAAACAGTACTAGATCATCCTATCTGGATCTAACGTGCCTTAGGAACTGCTGTGCATTAAGTAGTGCTATAACCCTGCAGCTGCCAGAACTATGTTCTCAAATTCAAATTCATAGGCTGTTTAATGATTAAATACACACACATACTCAGTGCATATTGGTTTTCAAGGCATTACACTCCACTTTTGGCTTAAAGCCTATGAGTAGTTCTACTGATATTTCTATTGCAGACCCAAAGAAGAAGGAAAGGAACTGGTTGATCTTGTTGCTTCTGGATCAAGAAGCAGGAAAGTGGGATAGAAAATAATCAATTTCCCCAATAATTGTGAAGGGTCATTTCAGGTCTCCTGTGAAGAAGGCCAACAATTCTGGAACGCTATAAATAAGGCCCTTGAGAGAGATAAACAACTGCATAGTTTAGCGGATTGCAGATTTCTTGTTCTCATTTTCAACACCCAGCTGTTTAATTCTGAATTTTTGACTTCCAGGCCTGGATTCATTGAAGTAGCACTGTTTCCTTATTTAGTAAAGCCTCAGAAAAAATAATAGGGAGCAAAGCAAATAATAGAATATCATACAACGTTCTGGCTAGCAATTTGGTTAAATGTAGGCTGGATGGCGTAAGTAGGTCCATAGATGGCTTGAAACTGCTACTCAAAGCATAGTCATCAGCAGTTTTTCATCAAATTAGAGTGGTATATCAGATAGGCTTCAGCTGCTCAGCCCAATTTCCATCAACCTTTTCATTACTGACTTGGATGAAAAAGTGGAGTCAGAGTTTATTAAATTGACACAGATGACACAGAACTAGATGGAACTAGATGTATTTTGCACTCATCAAGCAGACTCTGTCTTAAATATTGGATCTGATTCAAAGAAACTGGAAGAAGCGAAGTTCTCCAGGGAGAGAGACTGAGGTTGATGGTCTCTAGCTTCTCAGTATGATGGGAAGCAGGATGATAGTAACATTCAAACACCTTAAAGTAGTGGTTCTTAAACTGTGTGGCCCAATGACCTCTTTTCCTGGTCATGAATAATGCCATTACTGCCTTCACACAAACACAGAAAAATACAGACAATACAGCTTTTCAGCAACATTTCCAAACTGGATTTTTAACTCACAATCAATTGCAAACTGCTCCATTACTCCCAAGATAAGCCCAAATTACCCCTCTGGAGATAATTATCCATGTTTAAGAACTGTCTTAAAGGCTCTAATGTAGAAGAAAGCATGGACTTGCTCACTGTTGCGTTCCAAACATGGGATGGATTTAAGTTACAGGAAGACAGATTCCAGTGTAAATAAATAAATAAATCCTGATATCTAAGAGAGGTTCAACTTTAGATGCAAAAGAAAAAAACACACAAGGCTACTAAATATGAAAAAAAGACACCAGCCACCACCTAATGTAAAGAAAAAAAATGGGAATTTTGCTCCCAGTAGATCCAAAAAGCTAACATCTTATTGACTCCTCCTGTATGTGGTGCAAGGAGGGTTGATAGCTTTCAATCTGAAACATTATCTTGCCACCTTAAGAAGCTATGATGAGATATTATTCACAATGGCCTCAGGCTATTGGGAACAGGTGGATATTTTAAATAACAGAGTTAGAAGGGATCTTGGAGATCTTCCAGTCCAACCCCCTGCTCAAGCAGGAAACCTTATACCATTTCAGACAAATGGTTGTCCAATCTCTTCTTTAAAACTTCCAGTGTTGGAGCATTCAC
>NW_015386641.1:330451-348047 GCF_001527695.2 Protobothrops mucrosquamatus | reverse complement strand
ATGTCACCCTCTAGTCCTTTTTTTAAATTAAACTAGACAAAACCAATTCCAGCAACTGTTCTTTATATGTTTTAGCCTCCAGTCCCCTGATCATCTTTGTTGTTCTTCTCTGCACTCTTTCTAGAGTCTCAACATCTTTTTTATGGATGTAATAGTCCAAGTGTGGTCTTACCAGGGCATTATAAAGTGGTACTAACACTTCAACATAACAAATATAAAAGGAAGAAATGTAAGGCCATTTTGAGCAATTAAGTAAACAAATTCAACTCAATTTCCTCATCTTCTCATCTTCTAGATATTCTAAAACAAAGCCATGCGAAAAAGGACAAAAAGCTATCTTTCAAAAAGATATGTTAAAATGGGATAGATTTTAATTGATCCATGGGATCGGTGCGAAAGCCCTCACTATATGAACAGATCTTAATGCGCTTGGCAATAACTACCCCAGCTCTGGATTAATACTCACATTTAAATGTCCAAATTGGAAGAGTCTTGTTGTGAGCTTGACCACAGTGGTCAAAGATGCACTTAGAATGACAAGGCCAGAGATGAAGTCTAGAATTTGCAGCACCAGGTGATACCACTCATAATGCAATGGATCTTTGCATGAAGAAGCAAATTTGCCGTAAGGAAAAAATGATGAAATGGCATAACTGAGGTAGTTCGTGCCTGAAACCCCAGCAAAAGAATAATAACAATAGGGGCCCAGAAGGAGAGATGCCATTGCGATAGCGCTTTGAACAGGAGAGCTGATGACATTGAAGATGCTAAAGGCAAAAGCAGCCTCCCACTGCAATGGAAACAAAAGTCTGTGGTCACATTTGGCCATCACATAATACACAAAATAGTCGTGTTTCTTTCTAGTGATTCCTAAGCAATCTTTTTGCCTGTTAACAGCTAGTGATGTTCTCATCTATTTTTTGACATTGTTTTTTTCTTTGATGCCTTTGGAATCACAAATACTACCAAAAATCAAAAGAAGCACACTGAACTTGGAAAGGTAAATTGCAATTTTAAACACCTATTGCCAAGAAGCAAGATCTGCTATTGTGTAAATTTGGACAAACACAGACTATGACAGTGGTGGCGAACCTATGGCACTGGTGCCAGAGGCTGCACTTGGAGCCCTCTCTGTGGGCACACGTGCTGTTGCCCCAGCCTTGCCTCCCCCCGTGACCCCCTCACCAGCAACCCCACTGGAGGAGAGTTGCCCCCAAGTGTGGCCCACGCGGAGCAGTGCAGCCAAGGACATGGCAGCCAGGCAGCATAAACAAGACTCTGCCCTCACACCCCATCATGCATAGTTGATGATGCAGTGCGCGGGGAGAGGACGTGGCTGCCATGGCGCTGCTGGGCTGCCTGGGTGATCTGCCGCGGGCCCTGGAAGCAGTGAGTGGCCCTGCGGGAAGGTGGGGTGGAGGCGGGGTAGGGGCAGAGCAGGGCAGGGGGTGGAGCAGGGGTGGGGGCAGTTTTTGGGCACTCGGTCTCTAAAAGGTTCGCCATCACTGGGCTATGACATTCAAAACTAAATTAACTTTTGGTTTCACTTTTCATGTCTTCACAAAATAATGTGGTATTGAACTATTTTCTATGTAATGTTCATGTATGTCAGGAATCAGACAATCAAGCCATGAACATTTTCACAAGTCTGACATGGATTTCCTGTTATGCTGGCTGAAGGTTTTGGAGGATGGGTCCCAAAAATCTCCATTCCAAGTCCTTTTTACCACCAGTATTATTACTGTCCATTCATATAAAACATTTTCCTTTGCACTACTCTTCAGAGGAACAGGAATGTCCCCAGGGTTTCAATGAACCCTGGTGGCGATAATGTGGTGGCGATAATGTGATTGAAACTATGCACATCACACACAAACATATATTCTTCAAAATAAAATTTTTAAAACCCTAAATGTCTTTGGGGATACAAAGAGATGCCCATATTCTAAGGAACTTATAAGAATGAACTTTCATGTTTACTTGATATTCCCCAAATGCATATCTCATTTATTCATTTCCTATGCATCAAAAAAGCATCAAAACATTTATTTTGTTTAAAATGAATGGATTTGTTTGATGTGGCTTTTATTGGTTATTTCAAGTCAGGAAATAAATATCTCTAGCTCTCGCCCAGTTTTGTAAATTGGGGCAAGTTTAAATTGTGTATACAGTACTTAAAAACCTTACATTATTTTTATTTTATATCCTAAGGTAGAAAAAAACCTCATTGGTTTCCAGTTTGTATCTATGCTAGTTTAATTCTGTCTAGAATGTGACATCACATGGAATAACCACATAAATTTACCAGGCATCTTGAAGTCCATTGTTTCTCAGCCAGAGTAATAAGAACACCTGCAATAACAGCCTGTAGACAGAGGGGAAAACATATGGATTTATATCATAAAGTGAACAATGTTAACAGTCCCTTTGTTCTCTCTGAAGTATTTTGCAGAACAGACTTTAAAAAAAAATAGCGCAAGGAAGCAAATTCACTAACATTAGAAAAACTTTCTACATCATGCACAGAAAGGATGTGCTATAGATGTCTATGGTGATTCTCAGCCATGCAGGTCACGGTTATCTCAAAGGTGCTTTTTCAAAAGGCAAATGGACTTTGTTTTTCTTGAAGATATTTTGCTTCTCATCCAAGCAGTTTCTTCAGTCAGAACGGAAGAATTTTCTTGGATGAGAAGCGAAACGTCTTCAAGTAAAAACAAGACAAGGCTAGTTGCCTTTTGAAAAAGCACCATTGGGGTTCGCTATAGATTTATTTTTAAACTCTTATATGTTTTATCTGGTACTGAGATTTAGACAGGTTCCTATTAAACCATAATTAAGTAGAAATTATATTTGTAGTCCATAATGACTCCAAGTGATTATTCCAATGGGGTAAGGAACCATGTGATAGCTTACTCATGTATTTTGTTCCCTTCCTGCAGACCTGACTCATAAACACTATTAGTTTGAGTTCTAAATCCTGGCATCAGTGTAAAATAGTGAGGGCGAATGAATTTTCAGTATGTTCAGTATACATCTGGGGATTTACTGATCCCAAAATGGAAAGATAAACAGAGAATAAAATATGAAATCAGGAGCAGCAACCACTCAGTTTTAGAAAATTTTGCTCTAGGGGTACAACAACAAATTTATAGTCCTTCTAAATATAGACAAATTTGAAAATGACTGGCCAATGTTTGGGTGCATCTCCAAAGACAACACCTTATCTTTTTATCATAGAATGAAGGAATGGGATTTTCTGAAATTTGCATCCATCTATAGGTGGTTAAGCTGGAAACAATGGTTATGGAAAGGTATGGTAATAATTAGCAAACTAGTTTGCCAAGAGGATGAATGTGACTGCAAAGCATAAGCCTGGAGACTAAAACATATGAAGAACGGTTGCAGGATTTGGGTTTGGATAGTCTAGAGAAAAGAAGGACTGGGGGGACATGATGTCCCCCCTCATCCTTCTCTTCGTTAAACTAGACATACCCAATTCCAGCAACCATTCCTTATATGTTTTAGCCTCCAATCTAGAATTGGGTATGTCTAGTTTGATGAAGAGAAGGACGAGGGGGGACATGATAGCAGTGTTCCAATATCTCAGGGGCTGCCACAAAGAAGAGGGAGTCAAGCTATTTTCCAAAGCGCCTGAAGGCAGGACGAGAAGCAACGGATGGAAACTAACCAAGGAGAGAAGCAACCTAGAACTAAGGAGAAACTTCCTGACAGTTAGAACAATTAACCAGTGGAACAACCTGCCTCCAGAAGCGGTGAATGCGCCAACACTGGAAGTTTTTAAGAAGAAACTGGACAGCCATTTGTCCGAAATGGTATAGGGTTTCCTGCCTGAGCAGGGGGTTGGACTAGATGACCTCCAAGGTCCCTTCCAACTTCATCATCATTATTATTATTATTATTATTATTATTATTATTATTATTATTATTATTGTTGTTGTTGTTGTTGTTGTTGTTGTTGTTGTTATTATTATTATAGCACTATTCCAGTATTTGAGGGACTGCCTCGAAGAAGTTGAGGGGGTCAACCTATTATACAAAGCACCAGCACGCAAGACAAGAAACAATGGATGGAAACTAATCAAGGAGAGAAGCTGCCTGGAATTAAGGAAAAACTTCCTAACAGTGAGAACAATTAAACAGTGGAACAGCTTGCCTTCAGAAGTTGTGGTTGCTTCATCACTGGAGGTTATTAAGAAGAGACTGGACAGCCAGTTATCTAAAATGGTATAGGAGGTTGGACTAGAAGACCTCCAAGGTCCCTTCCAACTCTATTCTACTCTATCCACCATAGTATGGTTCAAAACAATTGATGATACAAGAGAAATTATAACTTAATTTAATTGCATATGTTAATTTTCCCTTCTTGTGATCCAGACAGGAAAGAGTTAATTTGGTGAACAAGAATTTGAAAGCTCTAATTACCATTATTTATTAGAAGAAAGGTTAGGGATAGAACATAATAATTTCTCTACTTTTAATGTGTAAACATTAATGAAAACCTACATAGGCTATCTATAGTAGTAAGATATTTGTCCATTTTCTCCATGCAATGAGAGAAAGCTCACAGACATACAGTATGCATTTGCTCATTGTTTTGATAAATGTTGTTCTTTTTTATATAATTCTTAAAGTAAGAGCAACCTTATTAAAGTAAGTACCTTTCAGATTGTTGAATTCTGGGAGTGTAGTCTCAGTTCATTAGCTAGTCTGGGAAAAGGGAGTGCACAACTTCTTCATCTTCGTACTTAAAATATAAGCTTAGTGCTTATAATATATAAATATATCTATCATGTCATCCGTTTCTCTTATAATATTTCAAAGAATAAAGAGGGGGAAAGATATGCGTTTGCTATTCTGGGCAATCTCAATGTCATATTTATTTCTACTTTGATAAAGTAGCTATGCAACAGCACATCAATTTGGCACGATAACTACTTGGCATTGTCCAACTTATGAAATGTCAAGAATGACTAAGAATGATGGCCCCCTTTGCAGCAGGGAACAAGCAGAGAATCAATATTATTTGTATTTAGGCTCTAAAAAAATTGACTAAAATCTGAAAGGATATTGGTTTTCTTTATTCATAGCAATGATCTACATTACCAGAAAAAGGGAATGAACTGTACAGGAGTCCTCTATAACAGGGCTTTTCAACCAGTGGTACGGGTACCACCTGTGGTACATTGGCACCTGGCAGGTGGTACGCAACCATCCTAGAAAAGTGGTAGCGGGGGAGAGGAATGAGCTGAACTGATGGCAGCACCGCACAAGCCTGAGTGAGAGATGGCTGGAGCTGCAGGGCTGTCAGGGCTCAGCGGAAGCGCCAGGATCAGCGCCAGGCTCCAGCTGGAGCTCGGCGCTGATCCTGGTGCTTCTGCTGAGCCCCGAAGAAGCGCCGATCAGGTGGAAAGCAGCACTGATCCTGGTGCTTCTGCTGAGCCCTGAAGAAGCGCCGATCAGCTGGAATGTTGCAGCATCTCCAGGGTCTTGTGATTTACATTCAGATGCTTGGCAACTGATTCATATTTATGACGGTCACAGTGTCCCGGGGTCATGTGAAGTGACCAAAACCTGCTGCAACCACCCAGCAGATGGGGGGCATAAAAACCAAAAAACCCCCTCCCCACCCCCACTGCCAATCCTCAACAGAAATGCTCACAACAATGAAAACCTCAGACAGGAGGAAGAGTGCGGCCGGGCAGGCAGGCAGGTGTCTTGCTTGGCTGTGGCTTGGGGGGCATTTTTTTCTATGCCATTGTAACTTCGAACAGTCACTAAGTGAACTGTTGTAAGTCGAGGACTACCTGTACTTTATCACTTTTTTCCTTTTGGGGGGTCATCAAGTTTTTGACACCTTGCTAGGCGACTGGTGGTACTCGGATACTGCCATATCCTAAAAGTGGTACAATGGGTGAAAAGGTTGAAAAGCCCTGCTCTATAACAGATAGTGCCCCCTGGGACCGACATGTTGAATGACTTACTGATTGGAAATATCCCTGCCATCACAGTTCTGTACCCAAAAACAAAAACCATATTGTTAAGACTTTCTTTTATCCACTTTCCAGAAAGTGGAGGAACTCTATTTTCAAGCCGCTGATATTATTTTTGCAATTAGGGATGATAGGTATTATTAAATTGTCCTTTCATTACAAAGGGATGAAGTCTTGCTTGTATTGAATATCTCCTTCTCCCTGAAGTTCAAGCTCTCCTACTTGAAATATTTGCTTACATCTTCTCTGGAATAAAGAGTTGGCAATCTATAACTGAAGACAAAATAACTCAGTTCAGCACGGTGGTTTGTTTTTGTTTTTGTTTTTATGATAGATGAACTCAGGAAAGCTGGTGTGGAGTTGTTGCATTGTTGCTATGAGTGACAGCCTGAAAGCACTCAATATAAATCTCATGCCTTTCATGAATTTACAAAGAGTGTTAAGCTTTAAACTGGCATCCATCTCTTGGCTTCAAAGATCTTTTCATATTTGGGGTCAGGATTCAAGAGAGCACCTGTTGCTCTAGCCTTCTGATGGATTCAGTATGCACACATGTTTTCTCCCCAAGATATAATATGCGAGCAACAATAAAGAATCACCCTGTCGAGCGTAGCAGGTCGGCGGCAAAATCATTAAAATGGTACATACAGGCTGCTTGTGTGTCGAGTCTGATGCATGCGTACTTCGTCCGTGCTGGTTGTGAAGGCGCTGCTCGGTTTGTGGCACTGCTTGGCTTGTGATTGGTCATATGGTCGCATGCTGAGTGCTTACTGCATGTGGCGACCATTATGTTTCATTACACAACTGACATGTGTGGGTGGGTGTACAGTGATTGACTAAGTGCAAAAGGTAAATAATTTCTTTATTTTAAAAAATTGTTGGTGAATTGAAAATCTTTTTTTAATTTTTAGTGTAAAAGTGTGAAGTTTCTCCTTAATTCCAGGTTGCTTCTCTCTTTGATCAGTTTCCAACCATGGTTTCTCGTCCTTACCTCTGGTGCTTTGGTGACTAACGTGATCCCCTCTTCTTGGTGGCAGCCTCTCAAATACTGGAACACTGCTATCATGTCTCCCCTATTTCTTCTTTTCTTTAGACTAGCCAAACCCAAGTCCTGCAGGCGTTCTTCGTATGTTTTAGTCTCCAGGCCTTTAATCATCTTAGTTGCTCTTCTCTGAATTTTTTCCAAACTGTCAACATCTTTTTTGTGATATGGCAACCAAAATTGGCTGCAGTATTCCAGGTGTGGGCTTACTAGGGTTTTATAAAGCGGTACTAATACTTCACATTGATCTTGATTCTATGCCTCTGTTTATATAACTCAGTTTCCATCCATTGCTTCTTGTCCTGCCTTCAGGTGCTTTGAAGAATAGGTTGTCCCCCTTTTCTTTGTGACAGCCCCTGAGATAGTCGAACACTGCTATCTTTTCATTAAACTAGACATACACAATTTCTGAACGTTCTTCATTTGTTTCAGCCTCCATTCCCCCAATACTGCACTCTAACCACTGTGCCACCAGAGGTTTTGCAGGGGTTAGGAAGCAGTATCCCAGTTCATGGTTTCCCACACCTGACACAGTGTTTTGCAGTAACAGCAACATCAGGAGAGCCCTTCCTAACCCAAGTCTCTTTCGAATGGCCACTTCCTTGATTGCTCATGTGACTTGTAACACTGTGATTCCCTGAGCATTCCAGTGCTGAGGAAACAAAAACGTCTAGGGATGAGTTCCATTTATAATTTTTTTAATGTAAATTTACCACCAATAAATTCAGAAGGAATACCATTAGAAAAAGTTGAAAGGATCACGCACCTCGGTTCCAATTTACATGAAAGCTGGGACATGATCGCTGAAGTAAAGACAAGGATAGAGAAAGCTTGAACAGCATTCTTCAAAATGAAAAAGGTCTTCTGCAGTCATGACATAAGCCTAAGACTGAAAATCAGGCTTGTCAGATGTTATATTTTTTTCTATCCTGCTCTATGGAGTAGAGAGAAGGCCATCTGAAGAGACTAGAAGAATCTGAAATGTGGATTTACAGGCGGCTGTTACGTATAAGCTGGGTTGACAAGATCAGAAAGGAGGAGGTGATAAGCCTCCTGGGAAAGCCAAGGGAAATCATCAAAACAATTAAAAAATGAAAATTAGAATATTTCGGACATGTGATGCGACACCCAGAAAAATACGGCATACTCCATTTAATCCTCCAGGGAAAGACTGAAGGCAAACGAGGTCCAGGCAGAAGAAGAACATCATGGCTTCAAAATCTAAGGGACTGGTTTGGACAAAACTCAGCAGCACTTTTTCGTGTGGCTGCTGATAAAAACAGGATCGCCAACATGATCGTCAACGTCCGATAACGGATATGGCACAAGAAGAAGAAGAAGAATGTTATTAAACAAATTTATAGAACCACTCAACTCCTTCCAGCCAAGGTCCCTGAACCACTGTGAGGGGTGTGATTAGTAAGTTCATTAACATTCCTTCTATAGCATTCCTTTACATATAATATTCATTGGTTCCAATTTCAATTCATTTACCCGGTAATATTTTTGAACCGGGATAAATAAAGATTTGGCTTTTAGTTTTTGATTAGGTTTCTTCCCCGTCCCTGCCCAATCCCCCCTACTTCCCACCCCCTCCCACGCTCCGTTCCAATAGTCTAAAAATCTAGATGTTCACATTTGTGGTCTTTACAGCAACATTAAAATAAGAGTTTGAGTAGATAATTTATAAAAGCCTGAAATTATAATCTTGGCATTTCCACACCATGAAAAAGTTCCCATGAACAAAAGCAGAAACATCTGGAGTCATGAGTGACTGTTGGCAAAATATATCAGGTAAAAAAAAAAATGCTTGCAGAGTTTCTAGCCAGAACAAATAACACAACAGAATAAGAACATTTGGGAAGCCTTTTTTTTTTTCACCGTCTGCCTTTCCAACCCAGACTCCCTCATTTACACATGTGGTGGAGGGAACAAAGAGAAACAGAACAGAGAAGAGATTATTTCATGGCTGCTGGGCCAACTCCAGGAGGAGAGTTTAAGCTATTAGATTATCAGTTTCCACATTGCGTTCAATGTAATGGCAAGAAATCCCTCTTGCTTTTTCCGCCCAAACGTTGCGAAAGTATGGTTCTGCAGAAATTTTGTTGTTGTTCTTTTGGGTGTCCTTTTTCCCCAGATTCTGCCATTTTAGTTTTCGTCTTTTGCAAAATGCTCTAAGCTACAGATCAGCAGTAGGGCTGAAGATTTCAAAATAATATGGAAAATACAGCCTTGTTGAAATGATGGATTTCTTGCTTATATGTCTCTTCCTGCTTTACCAGGTTTGTTTTTCCTTCTCACATTCTTCTGTTTTTCTCAGTCACCTGCCCCCCCCTTCCTATCCCACTCCTGTCTCAATCTCCTGCCTCCCTTCCCATTGCTGCGTAATTATTCTGCTATATCTTCCTTTCCTAGATTGGCTGCCTCAAGTATTCTGGGCCATTCCATTAGACCACAGGAGGGGAACGATGGCCCTTTTATGACTTGTGGACTTCAACCAGTGGTGGGATTCAGCCAGTTCGCACCAGTTCGGAAGAACTGGTAGCTAATTTTTTGTTGCCCAGGCCCAGAATGGACTTCCAGAAGCGGCATCCACACAGAGAACCGGTTGTTCACATATTTGAATCCCACCACTGACTTCAACTCTCAGAATTCCTGACCCAGCCATGCTGGCTCAGGTATTCTGGGAGTTGAAGTCCACAGAGTCATAAAGGGGGCATTCGTTCCCCACCTCTACATTAGACAATCTAAGGCAAGCATCTTGTGAAAAAGAGGCACAGGTATGGGTGGAATGTAATCCATAGTCGCAAGAGAGTGGGGATCTTTCCCAGGGAGCAAAGAGGCAGAGAAGCTTGGAATCTCTGGTATGCAGGAAAAGGGCAAAGGGGGACCTCCCCTAGCAGTTCACAGTGTATATCTAGGAGTTATGCAAATAAATGCTTTGGTCTGGCAAGATTTCTGTCTATAGGTGAGCAACAATAAAGACCCTACTCTAAAGTAATTCCTTGTGTCGTTCTTAGTTCCTTAGGCCGGCCACAGGTATCAATATGATTTGGCTATTTTCTCTAAGTTTTCCAGTGTTTTCCAGACAGTCTGTCCTATTCCCCTAAGTCAGTCAGATTTCTCAAGCACAATGGAGATATCGGCCAACATGTTAGAACTACTGAACTAAATTTCAACTGGCTATTATAAAATATGGGATGGGGTAACATATTCTCCTTTGCCTGAGGGAGCGAAATTTCTTAGGAAACACGTACAATTTGTGTGTCTTCATAGCAAAAACAAAACAACAATTAAAAACCCATTAACTGGGAAAGATCTGCTTTGAATTTCTTTTCTACTTCTCTTCTTTTCTCAAGGGCTTTTAATGGTAGAAATTTTCCTTGAAAATTGTAGTAATACTTCTCCAGAAAAGCTGACTTGGAAGAGTTCCTTCAAAATGTCTTCTTTTCCCTTGAAATTTAATGGAAATGTGGGTAACAGCAGACCATTGGGGGAAATTAAAAAGCAGGATATTGACATAGCCTGTGGCCACCTCATCACTAAATATGCCTAAGTTAAAGATAAAGTACAGTACTCTCCAAAATTCTATTCTTGAAGGAATTTTTCTCAGGAAACAAGTAGAGAAAATGCAGGCGAATGCATCTGTTCACTTTTTGTGCCATTACTGATTCCAACAACAGTTTTGCTAACCCTTTGGCTTATCTAGAAGCTGCTCACAATGATATTCTTGAACTTTGACCTACACAGAACATCAGAAAGATTCAAGAACCCTTTGGAAGCCCATACTGTGCTTCCCTCACCATCTTAGGTCAAACTAGACATGATGTTGGAGTTCCATTTTAATATTTCCCAGAGTGGCTTTTTCTGTTAAAAAATAGCCGTAATTTCTAAAGTACCATGGTACATCCTCATTTAAAAAAATATATAGTGCCTCATTCCCTCCCCTAAAAAAAAAATCTTCATCCACACATAAATCTGCTAAAAATAGTGGCACAATATCATTAATTCATGATCTATTTATGGAGCTTTCGTAGCAGGTCAAATTAATTTAGTTCCAAGCAATTACAGTTCCCAATTGCTAGAAATTAAGGAAAACACTTCAGAAATGAGCTTATAGACAGAAGAGCCCTATCATCTTTTTTTTAATGAATTCAAAAGTTAGTATAGGGCAGGGGTAGGCAACCTTGGCTCTTTTATGACTCGTGGACTTCAACTCCCAGAACTCCTGGCTCAGGAATTCTGGGACTTGAAGTCCACGAGTCATAAAAGAGCCAAGGGTGCCTACCCCTGGTATAGGGCAACCCTTGATCCTTAAATGGTTCTTCTGAGAGTAAAAGGACACACAACAAAATTGAGCTTCTGATCTCTAATTTATTGAGTATTCTAAAAGGATACTGTGGTCAGTGTATCCAAAGGTATACAAAGATCTCTTATTTCTCTGCTAAATATCATCCATTAGGGTTACCAAATCTATCTCAATGCCAAAACAGTCTGAACAAACCAGAAAAAAAAATCTAAATAATATGTTTCCTCTAAGGTGCTCCCCTGTGGGTTTAATGCTTTCCTGTTCAGTCAACTTGAAAGTTACATTTTAGCAGAAACATCTATAGAAATAAAGAGATACATATTCAAGACCCTGGGAAGCAGGATGTATTTGCTAAATTATATAAGACTACAAAAGGCAGAGTCAAAATATTTTGCACGAGCATCCTATGGTGTACTACTCTTGGTCTGCATATACATAAAGCCTACTGAATGTCTATCAAAGTATTGACTCTACCTTGGTTTCTTCTGCTACGTGCTTAATCTTCAGTATCTGCTGTTAATAAACAATATTGCACATGGTTTTCACAGCCATGTAAGAGTTCTTGTGGCCTATCTTATCCCGATATCTAGAAAAATCACAGGCCAATAAGGTAAGATTCCTCTTCTAGATAACCGTGAATGCCAGAAGAATTAAATTGTTAGCTTTACAAACTGTACATTGTTTTGCACTTTTGGAAGTGCGTATCCTTGCTAGGTTCTGTGACAGTGGTGGCGAACCTATGGCACGGGTGCCAGAGGTAGCACTCAGAGCCCTCTCTATGGGCACTCGTGCCGTCGCCCCAGTCCTAGGCCTTCAGCTGAGTTTTATAAAACTTTTTTGCTTTAGGCCTCCGCCATGTGCAAAAAAAAAAAGATTCAGTCAATTTCAACTTCTTGTGGGGAAAAAAAAAGATCTTGCAAAGTTGGAATTGATTGAACTTTTTAGTCCCACCCAGCCTGCTGTTACCACTGCAACCATGCCCACTCAATGGGCCACACCCACCTGGCACTTGACGATGCATAAGTGGGTTTTGGGTTGCAGTTTGGGCAGTCAGTCTCTAAAAGGTTCGCCATCACTGTTCTATGATGAAGTTTTAAGAAAAAGAAATCTGAAATGTTCATGTTCTCTAAGATCTTGTCTCTAAGACTGATGTAGTACAAATAACTCTCCTTGATTCTTGATTTCTGAGCCATTCACCTGCAGTACAAAGAATGAAACAGGCTGAATCTGGATTTAAGAGCTGAATGACATATATCTTTCCTCCCTTCCACACCAAGTGGCTGGAATTAGCCCTCCTTTAAATTGTGTACAATGCCCCCATTTTGAAACATTTAAATACATTAAGACAGTGATTAATCACAGGACTATTTAGAACATGTAATCCTTCAAAAGAGGGCTATGTGGAGAATCAGATCTGAAGGACAAAATCCCTTATCTTAAAGCAGGCTGCATCCCATCCATCCTGAGCTTAAATAGCTGTCTTTTGCACCTTCAGCAACTGATGTACAATCTTGGGGGAAAAACACATTTGGGTTAAAATATTCTTGATTAATATTATAGGTCCGTTCACATATGTCCTTTGAACCCAGATATCTGCACAGCCCTAAGAAGCCCAGGCAAAAAAAAATATACAGGTAGTCCTCATTTAACGACCATTCATTCAACAATCGTTCAAAGTTACAATGTTGCTGAACAATCAGTCCTTGAATTTCCAGCTGTCCCAGCGCTCCTGTGGTCACCTGATTGCGATCTGGATGCTTGGCAACCATCTCACACTTACAACGATTGCAGCATCCTGCAGTCATGTAATGCCATACATGATTTGCTCTGCAGGCTTCCCACAAGCAAATTCAATGGGGAAGTTG
Organism: Protobothrops mucrosquamatus; assembly: GCF_001527695.2. Classification (NCBI taxonomy): domain Eukaryota; kingdom Metazoa; phylum Chordata; class Lepidosauria; order Squamata; family Viperidae; genus Protobothrops; species Protobothrops mucrosquamatus. The sequence goes on along the minus strand of NW_015386641.1, from coordinate 334,820 downwards.
GCAGGAAAGAATTGCAGGTCTGTCCAGTAAGCTGTTTACACTTTCCCCCATCCAGCGGCCACCAAGCCCCCAGTCCTGAAGTCCTCACATTGCATCATACTATCCATCCTGTACACTTTGTGAATCCATTTACCTGCCTGCTGCTGCCTGCTTGAGAGCCATCCTAGGACTCACTTAACAAACCACAATCCTTGCTTAACAACAGCAATGGCAAGTGCTGGGATTAAGTGATGCAGTTACATGACATCACACTATGACCGCATTGCTTAACGATGGAAATTCTGGTCCCAATTACCATCGTTAACCAAGGACTACTTGTAAACAAACTTGCAAGCAATCTCGGGTTCAATGACAAAAATACTAAAGTTTCTGGATCAGAAATTAAAGTTCTTTATGCGTTTGGCAGTTACAGTGAATTACATTTGTCTGAGAAGTTGACCAATTTCACATTCTCACTGTTCTCTTTCTATCACATTCTATGCACTCTTTTAAAGACGTTTACACTGATTCAACTAGTAATTTTATGCATGAAAAACATGTATTCATATAATGGGTTTTGTTTCAGTATTTCAAATATTTACCCAATCTCCATACACCAATCTCAAAGAAGTGCCTGACTTTGTCTTCACTTTGAGCTGCAATTGATCTGAGCTATACTTTTTAAAAGCATTGGCTTGATAAAGCCAGGGTAAAAATGGAAATTGATTTCATTTGATGTTTATAATTATGAAAAGTAAATATGATTAATGAAGTTACTCTTCGGGTTTGTATTTCATAGTTTCTCTCCACTATCATATTACAAATTACGTTTAGTAACAGCTTTTTGAAGTCCCTGAAATCCGCAACCAAGCTTACCAAGAATTTATGCATCTTTGGCTTAGAAAGAAAAAAAAAAGTTTTCACAGCCCTTTTTGTTCTTAGGATAACTTTTTCACAAGAAATTAATCAGCCCATTTGTTTATTTTCACTAGAAATTAATCAGTCCAGTTGCATATTAGTATTGTAGAAAAATTGCATTCTAGAACTATGATACTGAAGCCTCAAATATTTGACAGGTATTTCCAAATACATTGGTATAATAAACTTCTAATAATTTAGATACCAAGTTATCCTCTAAACCAGTCACTTAAATAAACACCCGTGTCAACATTCTTTCTGAGACATCTATTAATTCTGCCTACCAAATATCCGCTCCAGATGGGAGAAGCAAGGTGAACGCTCCATCCAAGAAACCCTGGTTTATAAGAAAAAACAGGAAAAAAAGCAATAATTCCCGAAATGAGGCTTAGGATTCCAAAGGAAATGAGCACTTTTCCAGTAACTAAAAACAATTTCCTTGTGTTCATTTTCGAATCTCTCTTCTTTCCTTCTGTAAATTGCACAAGACTGTACAATAGGCTGACACATACCATTACACACCAAAGCGTCTTGGAGATAGTTGTCAGGGGTGTTTCCTTATTGTTTGCTTGCTCAGGTGGATCACAATTCATTGTATAATTGAAATATAAGGCACTGAAGTGGAATTAGGAACAATTACAGGTAGTCCTTAACAACTGAGCCTACAATTTCGGCCATAAACCACTGTGGAAAGAAAAATCTTCATCAGGGTCCAGTCCAAGCTGGGAATAAACAAAATGGAGACTGCTTTAGAAAGAAGGTTGCAGTTTATTGAAGAGGAGAGCCAAACAGAGGGCTTTGGGAAAGCTGACATGTTGGGAGTGGTGGATTTTTATACCTTCTGGGACTCTTGAGGTTGTTTCCTGTTCCTGTTTGAGGCTTTGTATTTCCTGTGTCATGTACTTTGACCTGAGTCTGAGTGTGCCCTTTTGGTCTTTTAGAGTTTGGGTGGGGTATGTAGATTTTAGAGGTTTTTGTCTTCCTAATCTCATAGCTTCTAGCTTCCTGGCCTAACCTTCCTGAATGAATGATTGAATTTGCATTTCTAAAAGCTGGCCTCTGCCTAGGGGCTGGGTCTGATTTCTGGGGGCTGGTTTCTGTCTTTTTTTTAGATCTTCTCCATTATTCCTTTGGCGAAATATATTCTGCCTTTTTAATATTTCCCAAAATATTTCTTTCTCTGGATTCTTCCCACACCGTGATGGTTGTGAAGCAGATCACCACATGATTAGGCCTCAATTTACATCCATTTTGCAGCAGTTGTTAAGAAAAAGGGGAGATCATTAAACAACCATTAAGCCTTTTTGGTCTTAAGTGAATCCATTCGTTTCTGGAAACTAGTTTCCAGAAAAAAAGAAAACAAAATGATGGTCATGTGACTATGTGGGAGGTTGCAAACAACCATAAATGCAGGTTGGTTGCCAAGCACCAAAAGTGCAGTCATATGATTACAGGCTGAGGTGGACATTAGAACTTCAAATCCAGGTTCATAAGTTCCTTTTTTTCAGGGTAGGTCATAACTTCAATTTGTCATGAAGTGATTGGTCTTGAGGACTACCTGTAGCATATGTAAGAAAATGTGTCACCCTGATACACAGCTCTGTTCTTCAGGAGGGAATTCAGTAAGATGGCATCCCCCACTTTGTTTTAGATAACACAGTGTGTTAGGATTTCCAGAATTCCTAGCTGAAATTCAATGCCAGCACATCTCAAGATTTATCAAGGAGAGAAGGTTGGTGAAGAGGATATAAGGAGTGGCCTTGAAGGAGAGCAGAAACTCCTGCTAAAAAGCAATGGTCAGACAAATGGGGCTTTAATATGAGCCAAGAAACTAACCAGAGGAACATATAAAGAACGGTTGCTGGAACTGGGTATATCTAGTTTAATGGGAGGGGGAAAGTACTAGGGGTGACATTATAGCAGTGTTCCATTATCTCAGGGGTTGCCACAAAGAAGAGGGAGTCAAGCTATTCTCCAAAGCACCTGAGGGCAAGCAAGAAGCAACAGATGGAAACTAATCAAGGAGAGAAGCAATCTAGAACTAAGAAGAAATGTCCTGAAAGTTAGAACAATTAACCAGTGGAACAACTTGCCTCCGAAATTGTGAATGCTCCAACATTGGAAGTTTTTAAGAAGAGATTGGACAACCATTTGTCTGAAATGGTGTAGGGTTTCCTGCCTGAGCAGGGGGTTGGACTAGAAGACCACTAGTTATTCTGTTCTGTTCTGTTCTAAATATCTTAAGCAAGCCCCTCCCTAGTTCACACAAAGGTAACTTGAGAGAGAGGGGAAGTACATTCAGACTTGTAAGATCCTGTTACCGTAGCTGTATAGGAGTTCTGTCCTAGTAGTATTGGTTTCTCAATCGGGTCTACCTTGTAGGGCTGTCAGTTAGTTCTTTTATGCATCCTTTCAGGAGTGACTATATCTATCTATCTATCTATCTATCTATCTATCTATCTATCTATCTATCTATCTATCTATCTATCTATCTATCTATCTATCTATCTATCTATCTATCTCATTTATTATCCACCCATCTTATCCATCCAAGGTAACTTTGGGTGGCTTACAGTCATAAAAATGTACATAGACATATAAACTAAAAACATACATAAATTAAAACCAACCAACATTAAAATCTAATGACAGGTGGAGAGGGCAGGGATGGAGAGGAGGGAGATGGGATCTGTTGTTACTCGATCAACCACCTTGACTCTGCTGCTCCCCTGTTGGGGCCACAGGCTAATTGGCAGAGCCAGGTCTTCATGCCCTTACAAAAGGATAGGATGCCTCACATTGGGGGGCAAGATGTTCTAGAAGGCAGGAGTAACAGCACAGAACATCGTCCTCCGGGATCTAGCCATCCAGAATAATCGGATTGATGGGACTTGCAACATGCTTCCTCTGTCAGCAAGAGTGGGGTGAGATGGTCCCTCAAATAGACTGGACCCATGCCATGAAGGGCTTTAATGTTCCTGAGCCAAAAGACATTTTTTAAACAGTTTCTTTATACTTCACAGAACTATTCCATGGCTGCTTTCTTTTCGGAAGAAAGATTATGGGGCTGACCCAAGCAATTTTGTTCTTAGGACAAGCACCACCTACACATAAAGAAGTCAACTCATCAGTTTGTTCTTATTTGACCCCGCCTCCCTGTTACTGCAATTGTAGCCTGCAATTGGGGTGCAGGATAAGTTGGGTAGCACACAGTTCTGTTTTCAAAGAGAGGAGGGTGACTGAGAAATTCAGGGGTGTTGTGTCCTTTGTATTCCCCCCCCCTTAATCCCCTATGCATATCCTGATCACCCATTAAGGGTGATTGCCCTTCTCCATCTGCACACAGTTTCATGCCCGTTGCTGGTTGGCTAACTAGCAACAGGGTCTTGCCAGCCAATAGGAACTGTGTGATTACAAGCCAGGGGAATCCCATAAAAGAGGGCTCCCCTGGCCCAGAGAGCCAGTCCGGATT
>NW_015386641.1:322163-327242 GCF_001527695.2 Protobothrops mucrosquamatus | reverse complement strand
CATGCCCGTTGCTGGTTGGCTAACTAGCAACAGGGTCTTGCCAGCCAATAGGAACTGTGTGATTACAAGCCAGGGGAATCCCATAAAAGAGGGCTCCCCTGGCCCAGAGAGCCAGTCCGGATTTACTTGATGCCTTGCCAATAAACCGAGAGCTGACTGTCACTCGACTCGTGTCTTACTGCCTGCGCGATCTAACAAGGAGAAATAACACTCCTCCGTTTCTGTTGCCTAAAGTGATCTGATCACTCTGCTTAATGCTAAAGCCAGCAGCCAAAGGCTCCAACCAATGGGAATACAGTTGCTGGCATCTCAGGAATGTGGAAGAAACACATGTGGCAGGAAAGACATGTGGCAGGAAAACAAATGAAAACCTCTCAGTGTGAACTGCACAAGATCTTCAGTTTATGGTAAGGGCTGGTAATACAACGATGGATCAGGAATAGCCTGCTTCTACCTTGACATTATTGAGACAGAGAAAAAGGAAAAGATTCAGTACATATCCAGAAACAAGGGCAGGGGAAAGGTGGCTTTTCAGAAGCGATTTAATTATTGTTTCCAGCATCTCTCACTCCTAGCTATTGTGTGAAGAGTTTTGTAGTTCAGCAACATCTGGAAAGCTGTAACTTCTGCATCCATATCTTAGGAATCTCCCCTGGGCTTTCCTCTGTTTTGTTATCCCAGCAGATGTTTTGCAAAATTTAAGCCATTTGTTTTTAGTGCAACAGTTTAGCACAAATTATTTATTAGCGGGGTCAAAGCAGTTCCTCACAGAGCTGGCTGCCATTAAGAATTTAATCATTCCAATGGTATTCCAATGGCCCAGGCATTAAACAAATCCCGAGATGTTGGGGAGAAAATATTAATGCAAAGAAAGATTGGGATGTTTGTACCATATGTTCAATCTTAAATGATAAACAATGAAGATTCCTGGTATGAAGCAAGACAGTTTTCTTTAAGGGCCCTGATTTATTGTTTAAACAGCTCTTTTGCCCAATTTCCCAGGAGGACGAACCACTTCCTTGTGTACACAGAGTTATTGACCTTCTGGCTGAGTCAGAGCCATTGTTTTGGATTACGTTCAGCTGAGCTCAAATGAAAACCGAACTTCCTGTGTGTCCAAATAATCCAAAAAAACTCTGACAACTGCAAAGAAGGAGGAACTAAACATGGCCCTGTCTTGCAATCGCAGTCCCCCTTCAGGATTAAATATAAAGGGTTTATCAAGGGGGGTCTCAGAGGGAATCCTGCCCGCTTTGGATTGAGATTTGCTATCATCTGCCTTGTTCATTTGAGGGAGGTTTTTATTCTTGGTTACTGCAACCAGAAATGAATCAGGGATTAGAGAGATTGGATTGCACAATGGAGGGGATTGCATGATCACTGCAAAAGCTAATGCTTAGAACAATATATTGTTCTAAGAACAATATATGCATCTGATAATCTTCCCTGTGACACTATGTGGAAGCGAAAGTTGGACTTTAAAAGAGCAGGGTAGGAAGAGCGCTGACCAGTGGTGGCATTCAAATATGTGAACAACTGGTTCTCTATGTGGATGCTGCTTCCCGAAGTCCATTCTGGGCCTGGACAACAAAAAATTAGCTACTGGTTCTGTTGAAGTGGCGCAAACCGGCTGAATCCCACCACTGGTGCTGACACTTTTAACTTTGATGGTTTCTGAGATACCTTGGGAATTGGGTATGTCTAGTTTAATGAAGAGAAGGACGAGGGGGGACATGATAGCAGTGTTCCAATATCTCAGGGGCTGCCACAAAGAAGAGGGAGTCAAGCTATTCTCCAAAGCGCCTGAAGGCAGGACAAGAAGCAACGGGTGGAAACTAACCAAAGAGAGAAGCAACCTAGAACTAAGGAGAAATTTTCTGACAGTTAAACAATTAATCAGTGGAACAACCTGCCTCCAGAAGCTGTGAATGCTCCAACACTGGAAATTTTTAAGAAGACACTGGACAGCCATTTATCTGAAATGGTATAGGGTTTCCTGCTTGAGCAGGGGGCTGGGCTAGAAGACCTCCAAGGTCTTTGCTAACTCTGTTATTCTCTTATAAATGGATAATCAAATAAATCAACCCAGAGTTATTACTGGAGGCAAAAATGACCAATCTCAAATTATCCTATATTTGACAAATTTTGCAAGGACCTAGCTTCCTGGAGAAGGTCCTAAGGTTGGGAAAGTGGAAGGAAAGAGAAGGAGAGAACAAGCAGCAGCAAGGTGGATGGACTCAGTTACAGTGACTATATACCATTAGGAGACCTGAAAGGCCAGTGAAAGATAGATCATGGTGGGGAATATCTAGCTATGTGATCATCAGGAGCTGAAATTGGCTCAATTTTAACATAATCAATCAAGAATAAATACTCATTTTTAATCATTCTAACTTATATGAAAATGCAAGTGCATCTTAACATAGGGTGGAAAATTTTAACCTGCATGCAGATCCATTTCTTGTCCTGGTGTAAATGGCCAACTCTTTTTGAGCTCTTTTGTCTTCAAATTGGATGGGAATCAGTACCCCTCAAAGTGAATAAACATCTACAGAAAACCAAGTATCATTTTTAACTGACCTTATCCCCCTTTTTTTCCTTCTTGGATTTGGCTCATTTGGGGCAATATGATCACTAGCAAATCACCCCAAAACAACAAACAACTTTTTGCTTAGAAAAAAGTTATACATTCCTGAAATGATGGGTAGTTTCTGATACTCCTTTCACTACAAAACTGCCTTGTGTATAGCAAAACACATGGTTAGTGGAATGAAAGCAGCACTTTAAAAAGAAAGTGATGCTGAAAACAAGATCCAAATAATCAGACAGAATCAGAATGAACTTTTAGGATCTCTCAAGCCCTCACGTCAGTTAAAAGGAATGGTTAATATCTTACTATGTTGGATGGCACAGGGTGAATTATTGAAAAAGGGGAGAAAGAATGGCCCTCAACAGCATAATGCAACTACAAAGAATATCTTGAAGAGCATCAAGAGGAGCTTAGAGTATAGATAAAGGGAAGTAATGATCCTTTTCTATTCTGCCTTGGTCAGGCCTCATTTTGAAGTACTGCATTCAATTCTCCACACTCTGGTTAAAAGAGCTAGAGAAGGACAACCAAGATGGTGGAAGGTCCTATATAAGGAACAGTTCAAAGACCTAGTATGTTTAACTTGCAGAAGAGAGGCTTAAGAGAATGTTATCTCCATATATTGGAAGATCTGCCACACTGAAGAGCGTTTTGGACTTTTTCTCACTTGCTTAGAGGGTAAGACTAGAACTAATGAGATGTAACTTCAAGGATATAGATAGAGATTAGTTATTAGGACTTCAACTCCCAGAATTACCCAGCCAGCTTTATGAAGAGAGAAACCTGCAGTAGTAGATTCAGCTAGAACTGGAAACCTATTATCAAACATTTAAAGGTACAAAACAAAACCATATTCGTGTGATTTTACTCCGATATTCTCTATATATCTGGTTCTCATTCCTTTTTCTTTTTTTTTTTGCTAATTATTAATTTCTCACGGTGAAATGTGTCATAATGAGATAGAACACTAGGTGTCGCTAGGCAGCAACAATTGGAGCTATAGCACTCTCGGGTTTTCCTAATCTGCAGCTTTTAGAAATGTCCCAGCCTTAAACTCATCCAACACTCAATCTTTTGATATTTTTTTTCCCTATATCATAATCTACTTCCGGTTTTTAAAAAAACAGTTTTAGTTTTGTTGTAGTTTTGTTTGCTTTGAAGGATCACCCAACAACCTGGAAAAGTATAAAGCATAAAGCACCTCAAAGTGTCAACCAGATTATAAAATGAGGTTGGCTAGGAAGGCTCTCATCACCCTGTATTGTCACCGATCCTATAAATTAGTAGGTAACCAATGTCTGTCTGTCTGTCCGTCAATCCATCCATCCATCCATCCATCCATCCATAAATGAGGAACTCAACTGGAAAATTATCATTTTTAAAAAAGGTCCCAATATCAATAATATTCTGGCTTTTTGAAACAGCTTATGCATCCAACCACTGATATCCCCATTACCTTTGACTAACTGTTAAGAAGGCTGACAGCAAAGAGTGCTCTTTAGACATTTCTTTGAAGATAACATTAATTGCTAACTATATCTACTGTTGTTGAGCCTTTAGTATAGTTATTGTTATCAATTTATGATTGATTTTGTGACCCACGATTTTAGTTGATTGATGTTTTTTTCCCCTCTCTCGCTTTTATGGGAACTGTCCAGCATCAGTTGAATGGGGTATTATTATTCATGTTTTTGCAACTCATCATTGTCATCAACACGGGTGCAATGGCTCAGCGGTTAAAGACGCTGAGCTTGTTAGCTGGAAAGCTGATAGCCCAGGTTCAAGACGCAAGTGCTGCGTGAGGGATGAGCTCCCGTTACATGCTCCAGCTTCTGCTCACCTAGCAGTTTGAAAGCATGCAAATTGCAAGTAGATAAACAGGTACCACATTGGTGGGAAGGTAACAGTGTTCTGTGCTGCTTGGCATATAGTCACACTGGCCACAGGACCATGGAAATGTCTTTGGACAACACTGGCTCCCTTGGCTAAGAAACAGAGATGAGCACTTTCTCCTAAAGCCAGACATGATTGGAAATGGGAAACTTTTACCTTTACCTTACCATTGTCATCATCATCAATTGAAATTTGATGGAGATTTTCTTTCCATAAACAGCCCTGTTCTCTTGCCTTTCATGTTTCGCAACAGATGCTGGACCCAGCGGCGGATTTCCGCACAGGCGCAGGAGGCGCGCGCCTGGGGCCTCCACATTTCAGGGGCCTCCACGGCGGTGATCAGATCAGGTGCCCGATTCCTAGGTTTGCTGACCTCCCTCCCTCCCCAGACCCCGCGCGAAATTTCCTCCTCCATCAGCCTCGGCTACCGACGACGCTCGGCCTCACCCTGAAATCAGCGCCCAGCTCTCGGTCGGAGACGGCCGTGGATGCTGCCCGGATCTCAACGCCTTAAAAACGAAGGCGGCTGCCTCCCAGGGACGCGGCGAAAGGCCCCCGCGCCGTCGGTTCCCCCGTGGCCCTCCTGGGGCAGACGG
>NW_015386641.1:318796-321572 GCF_001527695.2 Protobothrops mucrosquamatus | reverse complement strand
GATTTTGAATTGCTAATTGATAAATTCGCCAATTCGAAAGCCAGAAAAATGCCCTTGTAATTAATTTTTTTTGTATGGTATTAAAAAATGTTATTTGCCAAATAAAGTTCATAGTTTCATAATATTGTTTTTCTTCAAGCGTGAGGGGGCCTCAATTTGTTTGCGCCTCGGGCCTCCTAACTACTAAATCCGCCACTGGCTGGACCATAATGATTACAGAAGGAATCTGCCAGCTGCACTCTCAGATCCTTGACAACTCTTCACCGGCATTGTCTACACGAATGACAACAACTTTCCAGGATTGCAGGCTGCATTTTTTTTCAGTCTTCAGACGCCAAGGACTGAAATTGAGACCTTGTAGCTGTGAGCAGCTGGGCTGCACCTGGCTTTAACCAGGCCTTCAGCGCATGTCAGGGTCTGAAAAGGAATGGCCAGGAGAGAGAATGCGTGGAAGTCTTGAAATCTGACTTGGATTTAGGGCCAACCCAAGATGTTGTTACTGCTTAAAGCAGATGCTAACGTCAGGTCCCTTCCTATCCATTACATACAAAAAAGAACACTAGACAAGCAGTCAAAGCTGCTGATGGGACAGAATCCTCCATTATGCCTAAACAGCAGGGGTAGGCAACCTCGGCTCTTTTATGACTCATGGACTTCAACTCATGGACTTCAACTACCCCTGGCCTAAAGGCAATGATTTGACTTAAGTAATACAGGTAGTCCTCAACTTATGACCAGAACTGACCCCAACATTTCTATTTTGTTTTGTTTTTTAAAAAAGATTTTATTGAATTTTATAGGGTTAGGAATAGAATAGGATCGGGATAGGGATTAAGGTTTAGGGTGGGGTTAGGATCAGGATTGGGATGAGGACAGGGTTGGGAACAACATTGGGGTTATCTCCCAATAACATTTTCAATCTTCAGCAAACAGATTATTGTCCGGGTACATATGTCCAATTAACAATAGTTGATATAGTAATAAATAATTGCAGTAAATGTAATAAACAATAATCACAAGCAGTATCCGTTAATCAATGCATATCATTCTTCTTACTAATATATATTCAAAATAGCATATCACATTCATTTCTCACTAGTTCGTTTTCCTAACCATTGGTAAAAATTATCCCATGTTCTACAGTAAACTGAATCTTCTTTCTCTTTAATCTCTAAGGTCAATCTATCCATTTCTGCACATTCTAAGATTTTCTTAATTAAAACCTCGTCAGTTGGTAAGCTTTCATTTTTCCAGTATTGGGCAAATGCTATTCTCGCTGCTGTCAGTACATGCAATATTAAGTATTCATTCTCCTTCTCATAATTAGGTCCTAGTATTCCTAACAAAAACAGTTGTGGTTTAAATTCTATCTGTCTTTTAATCATCCTTTCCAACCATGTATGTATCTTAATCCAAAACTTTTTTGCTTTAGGGCATGTCCACCAGATTATGATGGTAAGTACCTGGCCTTTGTTTACATTTCCAGCAATTATTCAAAGTATTTTTAAACATTTTCACTAATCTTATTCACTTTTCACTAATCTTATTCACTTATCAATACTTCGAATAATTGCTGGAAATGTAAACATTTCTATAAAACATCTATAAAACATTTTATACAATTTTTTTATATGAGACTGCTTTAGTCAATTTAATATTTCTATCCCATAATTTTTGCCAGTCTTCCAAATTTATAGAACAAATATCTGTTGTTAAGTGAGACGGTTGTTAAGTGAGTTTGCCCCCATTTTATGACCTTACTAGTCACAGTTGTTAAATGAATCACTGCAGTTGATAAGTTAGTAACCCGGTTGTTGAGTGAATCTGGCTTCCCCATTGATTTTGCTTGTCAGAAGGTCGCAAAAGGGGATCACGTGACCTTGGGATACAGCAACGGTCCTAAATATGAACCAGTTGCCAAGCATCTGAATTTTGATCACGTGATCATGGGGATGCTGCAAAGGTCGTAACTGTGAAAAAATGGTCATTTTTGTCAGTGCCGTTGTAACTTCGAACGCCCTATTGTAAGTCGAGGACTACCTGAACAGGTTATTTGCACGCTCCAACAACTTTAGTCCTCAGATTATGACAGCACTTCAGATCAGAATTTCCATTAGTAAGTGATGACCACATTGCTCAGCGATGGTTGTCCCTGGCGATCCTGGCACTTCCTGTTACCATCTTTAAATGGGAATTCTGGGTTGTTAACAGATCACAACGTCCTGCTGGGTTCAACAAGCCAAGTCAATGGGGAAGACGACAGTCACAAGTCCCAGGTGGCTTGCAGAAGGTTAGGGGGCAGCTAAGTGACTGCTGCTGGGTGGGGTGGCTGTGCACAAGTGGCCACGGGGCATGAATGCCGCGGGGCTGGCATGTGGCTGCTGCCAGGTGAAGGAGGAGGTGCAAGGGATGTGGGTGACCATTAAGGTGCAGCACAAGTGAGGTGGGGCCAGGGATGGCTGCTGCTGGGTGGGAGAGAAGTGTGTCGCTGGCTGCCACAGGGAGGGACCTGGGGTCCTTGGGAGAAAACATTGCTGGAGTACAATCTTTCCTGCTAGCTTCTCCATTGACTTGGTTTGTTGGAACCTGGCAGGGCAGGTTGCAAATGATCATCACGTGATTCTGCAATTATCATAAGTGTGAGATGGTTGCCAAGCACCCAATTTGCAATCACATGACTGTGGGGGTGAGGTACCTGGACAGCTAGAACTTTGAGGACTGGCTGTAAGTACCGCTTGTTGGTTTATTTATTGTAATTTTGAACAGCTGCTGAATG
>NW_015386641.1:312654-318233 GCF_001527695.2 Protobothrops mucrosquamatus | reverse complement strand
AATGAGTGATCATTCGACTACCTGTTCAGTAATCTTCCCCAGCATCTTCTACCTGGGACGTTCATCTCAATGTCCTTTCTAACCAAGCATTTGCAGTTGAATCGGAAGATTAAGTATGATCCAGAGCTTCTCAAAGAAGAAATCTGAGCCAATTTAGTCTAGTGGTTAAGGCACCAGGCTAGAAATCAGGAGACGGTGAGTTCAGATCCTGCCTTAGTCATGAAAGCCAGTTGGGCCAGTCATTCTCTCTCAGCCAACCCCACTTCATAGAGTTGTTGTGGGGAACATAGGAGGATTAGGAGGTGTTGGAGGTGTTCGCTGCCTTGAGTTATTGGTAAAAATAATAAAGTTAGTTAATTTTAACCATTCAGTTGTGTTCAACTCTTGACAACTTTATAGGCAAGTGCTCTCCACGATACCCTATTAAACACAGTTTCTTTTAGTTGTTGAATGTTCATCTAAAACTAATAAAAGAAGGATGTATGTATGTACATATACATAAATAAATTAATCTGATAAATCTAGAAGGATTTTATTCCATGTGGCTGTGTGCACAGGCTGATAATTGTATAAGCCTTTCTTTTCACTTCCCCAATATTGGGGACCTTATTCCAAATTGCATTAGCAGCATGCTTTTTTCTTTAGCATAAAAGAACTTCCTTAATGATCATGAGATCGGTGTATTATATAACCTCGTCCCCAAAATAGCCAACGGTTGAGGATCAGCCTGCCTTGCATGTTAGTTTCCTTGCTCAGCCACAAGATCCTCTAACTTCTTTCCTAAAGTTACATTTTATCTGCAGGGATTCAACAACTTCCTCTCTTCTTACTTTCTTTAAGCACTGAAATGTCAGCAGTTCTCCTTGGCTACAGCGTCTGCGTGACAAATGAGATGTAATTGCAAAAATGCAAGGCTGATTTGGTGGTAACCCACCAAGCCAAATTCAGCTCCAATTGGTTTTTTTATTGAGACTTTCTGGATAGACTGATAAATCCTGTTTGATAAATAGCTTTTTTAAACGTACCCCAAACCAGCTAGCATGCATGCAGGACTTAATTATAGAATCTGTTGTTATAAAATAGGATACTAATCAAAATCTTGTTCACACTTTACTAGGGAGCGATGAGGAGGCCTACCCAGGGCGAAGCTCCTGTTCCTCTTATCTTCCCCTGTTGAACAGGAAGAGCTGCAGAAATATTCACTGGAAGTTGAACAGAAACCTCAGAATGTGGACAACGCCAATGTGGTCAAGAGTCTAACTTTATCAAGGTTCCACTGAGATTTTCAGTTAACTTCAGTTCTGTAGAAATCCTTCCTCTTCAGTGTGGATTTTAAGATAAATGCAAGAAAGTAAAGAACAGAAAGGACATGATTAGCAGTTTGTGGGCAGCAGAAATAGATTTACTGCACATGGCCCCACAATGTTACTTTCCAAGTGCCTGAATTAGTCTTTAGCTGGTATTGAAAGGGAATAACAGAAGAACTTGTCTTCCAGTAGTTTTGAGTCATGAGAACTGAAACTAGACTCCAGAAGTAGCGTATGCCTGTTTGAACATCAGCTGCTGGAGGAAAGCAAGGGAGACACCTGTTGGCTTCAGATTCTGCAGGTGGGCTTCCCAGAAGCATCTTGGTAGTTGCTGCAGATAACACAAAAATGAATCTGAGGTTCTCTAACAGGGTTAGTAACTGGAAAGTTGGGTCTGCTTGGAAAACACTTAAGCAGAAATGCTCCCTGTTCTTTGCTCTGCTATCCTTCCTTACCATATTGTTTTATTCTCATTTTACTTTTTATTCCAGTGATCTTTGGTGATATGACTGCATTCACGTGTTAACTCATAAATAAATTATTACAAGAATTATCTTATCCTACATATGCGTAACAAATAGGCACAAAGTAAATTATTCTTATTTTACAGTATAAATTATGAGAGCCTGTGTAGTGTAGTAGTTAAAGCATTAGTCTAAAACCTGGGAGACAGTGAGTTATAGTTCAAGCCTTGGGCTTGAAGACATCTGGATGACCTTGTGCTAGTTACTCTATCTCAGCCCTGGAGGCTAAAACATATAAGGAACAGTTGCTGGAATTGGGTATGTCTAGTTTAATGAAGAAAAGGATGAGGGGGGACATGATAGCAGTGTTCCAATATCTCAGGGGCTGCCACAAAGAAGTGGGAGTCAAGCTATTTTCCAAAGCGCCGGAAGGCAGGACAAGAAGCAACGGATGGAAACTAACCAAAGAGAGAAGCAACCTAGAACTAAGGAAAAAATTCCTGACAGTTAGAACAATTAATCAGTGGAACAACCTGCCTCTAGAAACTGTGAATGCTCCAACACTGGAAGTTTTTAAGAAGAGACTGGACAGCTATTTGTCTGAAATGGTATAGGGTTTCCTGCCTGAGCAGGGGGTTAGACTAGATGACCTTCAAGGTTCCGCCAACTTTATTATTATTATTATTATTATTAATATTATTATTATTGTTGTTGTTGTTGTTGTTGTTGTTGTTGTTGTTGTTGTAGACCAAGGAAGCAGGCAGTGGCAAACCACTTCTGAAAATCTTGACAAGGAAATCAGGCATTTCCCAGAAGTCAAGAGTGACTCAAAGGCACATGCATAGACACACACACACACACACACACACACACACACACACACACAATATTATTATTACGGCTCTAATTACTATTCCCAGACATAGACACAGTCATCTTGCATATAAGTCAAGCCAAAGATTAAAAAAATCTTATGTATCTAAGCTTTTCAATGTCCTTAAGAATATTTAATTTAAAGAAATGAATGTTCAGTCTAGTCTTTGGTGCACCTCCTAATGTGCTGAACTCCCAGAAATCCCAGGCACCTTTATTATATCTTCACAAGGAGGCTTCCAAATGCAATCCTTGAGTCCTGGCTGAAAAGGTAGAGGGATGCTCATGGTATGGCAAAGAGCTGCACTACATGATTGACAAATGGCATTTTGACTGGTTTTTCACAAGCTCTACAGGTAGTCCTGGAATTATAATCATAATGGAGCCTGCCCACCAGAGTTGTACAGTCGTAAAGCTGGTGACAGTCGTAAAACTGATTTTACAATCTTTCTAGTGTCAGTCATCAGGCAGATCAGAGGTTCACTATGGGTGCGGTTTTGCCAAAAAACCAGAAGTAAATGCTGCTTTTTGGCAAAATCGTTGTAAAACATGGTCATGTGACCACAGGATGCTGCAAATGGCTGTAAATGCAGCCCAGTTGCTGAGCACCCAGAATGCAGTCATGGGCTCGTGGGGGAGGGGCGACCATCAGAATTTCAAATCAGGATCATAAGTATCCCAGATAGATCTTTGAACAGTCATTAAGTTACCAGTCGTAAATCGAGGATTACTTGTATTGGCCTAATCCAGAGATGGAGAGGAATGGGGAGCAGAGAAGGACATTTGCTAAAGTTTTACTGTGTTTTTTATTTATTTATTTATTTATTTTTATTTCGTGTATGGCAATGTTACATTAGCCGGGAGACTAAAATGCTAACACTGTTCACACTCGCCTGCTTTTCCGAGGGGGCGAGCTAGCTCCAGACTTGAAAGAAAGATGAATGGCTTCCTGCAGTGTCATCCTGGGCCCTCTCCCTTCACCAAAGCCACCTTGCAAATGGGCATCGCAACCAGGAAGGTCCACCATACAAAGTGCTGATGTCAACGCTGCTAACATTGGATGTTGTTGCTTTGACAACATATGGAGATGCAGCCTTTTTCTTTCTTATGCTTTACTCTTAGAATTAGATGATACTGGGGGAGGAGGAGGAATGTGATGGGAGTTAGTTAGACATAATAGTATTGTAATAGTGTGTGAATTCAGGACTTTTGAAATAAGAGATGATAAGAAATGGCAGGTTGGAGTAAAGGAGGGAAAGCCTGCATTTCAAACTAATTGGAGAAGGTGATTTATGACTGTTAATTAGAGGAGGGAATTGCGTTTGATACTATGCGCTAAGTGAAGGGGAATCCAGATTTTGGCTTCGACTATGTACGTGCCGATGCTATGCAACTTGAATAAAGATTCTTTAAGGTAAACAATGTCTCGAAGTTCTTTAAAGAGTTTCATCTTTCAGAACCATGACAGCCAGCTTGTCTTCCCACCAAAGTGGTACCCATTTATTTACTTGCATATAACATGCTTTCGAACTGCTACTGTGTTTCCCCGAAAGTAAGGCCTACCCTGAAAATAAGCCCTAGCTTGATTTTGGGGGGCTAATATAAGCCCTCCCAAAAATAAGCCCTAGTTTGGGGGCAAGGCGCATGCCTAAAAATCAAGCTAAGGCAGGGGTGGGAGATTGGAGCTTACCGTTGCAGCTAGGCCTCCCATGGATCAACATTTGCCTCATTGACCCACTTCTTCTGCGGCTGAAGGAGCAGCTTCGTTCTGCAGCTGAGAATGGAGGTCCAGCCTGCATTCCAGAAGGCCTATGCAGCTGAGTACCGAGCTATGGATTGCAAAAAGTCAGACCCGAGCTCCCTTCTCAGTTGTAGAATGAAGCTGCTCCTTCGGCTGCAGAAGAAGTGGGCCGGCTGGGCAGGACTGTCAGCACCGGAGGTAAGTGGAAAAGACACCTCCTGAAAATAAGACCTGGTGCCTCTTTTGGAGGCAAAAAAAAAAAAAGTCCAGGTCTTATTTTCGGGAAAACACGGTAGGTGGACAGAAGCCGAGGTGAGTGACAGGAGCATATCCCACCATACAGTGCTAGGATTCAAACCATTGGAGCAAAGACCATCTCCAGCATCATTAAGCCACTGACCGTCTGTGCCTCTCATTGTGTTTTATGCAAACAACAAAGAGATGCTCTTAGTTCTCTGCTCTACAGTCTTCTAAACAGGTCCGTATGTCCTTTTGTCTCTTTCACCGTATTTATTTGTGAGAACAAAAAGCAGATCCTTCCCAGATTTCCTTGGCAATTTTTCTGCTCCACTTGCATATGAGGCCAATACAAAGAGCCAATACAGGAAATTTCTGTACTTTTGGTATCCTTTTCTTTCTTCTATTTGTGCAAGGTGGCCAACCAGTCAGCCTTTTGCCACTTTGATATAGATCTTGAATTGATGCTCTTGTTTTTATGACCTACTGTCCTCCAGAGCCATTTTAATCTCACTTCTGTATT
Source organism: Protobothrops mucrosquamatus (assembly GCF_001527695.2). Taxonomy (NCBI): domain Eukaryota; kingdom Metazoa; phylum Chordata; class Lepidosauria; order Squamata; family Viperidae; genus Protobothrops; species Protobothrops mucrosquamatus. Next base: position 313,088 of record NW_015386641.1, on the reverse strand, counting down.
TCAAGGATGGATGCTTTGCGTCATTTCCAAGGTGAGCAAATCTTCAGGGTTGACAGACCAAATACTCAATCTGATCATTTTAAAGAGCAAAATCTAGATGCGGTGGAAAAGCCTGGTCACTGTAGAAAAATACCATGTACTTCTCCTATATTAATCAGAGAAGACAGGTAATCCTCAACTTACGACTGTTATTGAGCCCAAAATTTCTGTTGCTAAGTGAAACATTTGTTAAATGAGTTTGGCTCATTTTATGACTTTTCTTGCCACAATTGTTGAGTGAATTGCTGCAGTTGTTAAGTTAGCAACATGGTGGTTAAGTGAATCTGGCTTCCCCATTGACTTTGCTTGTCAGAATATCGTAAAGTGTGATCACATGACCCCAGGACACTGCAACCATCATAAATATGAGTCAGTTGTCAAGCTGACAACTGACT
>NW_015386641.1:225698-312554 GCF_001527695.2 Protobothrops mucrosquamatus | reverse complement strand
AATGTCGGCTGGCGACCCCCAGGGGGAGGGCCTTCTCTGTGGGTGCCCCCACCCTCTGGAACGAACTACCCCCCGAGATCCGGACGATTCCGGATCTCCTTACTTTCCGCCGCGCCCTCAAGACATGGCTTTTTCAGCAAGCGGGCCTGGCCTAGGGAGGATTTTAAATCGGGTCTATTTTAGGAGTAATTTTTAAATAACACAACTTCAAATATTTGGTTTTAATTGGTTTTATTGATGGGGTTGTAAACGGGTTTATGTTTTTTAATATGTTGTGAGCCGCCCTGAGTCCCGTTGGGAGAAGGGCGGGATATAAATCAAATAAATAAATAAATAAATAATAAATAAAGCGTCTGAATTTTGATCACGTGACCATGGCAATGCCACAAGGGTCGTAAGTGTGAAAAACGGTCATAAGTTACTTTTTTCAGTGCCGCTGTAACTTTGAACGGTCGCTAAATGAACTGTTGTCAGTTGAGGACTACCTGTATTTCTTTACTTAAACTCCTGTCTAGGTGCTTATTCTTGAGGGCAACCTCAAGTCCATTCCTCTCCCTTCTTATAGTATTTTATTTTTAATCAAGAGCCTTTTATAATCATACCTGCTTTGTGGTGGTTGTCTAGCATTCCAGATTCAAACGGATTAAACATTATAGTCATGAATGAGTCCATATGACAAGTCTAAGCTGTTTACAGTTTAGAAGCTTGCATTTACAAAGAGGCAAACTGCATTCCCCTTTCTGTGTTCAATTTTTCACTGAAGACAAATACAATTAACTGCATAAGCCAGCAAAGAATTCCAATTTTCAGAGTCTGCCTTATCATTATGCTTAATGAAATAGCCATTTCAAGTAGCAACCTGGGAAAGAGACCTGGCTTCTTTTGTCTCTACTAATGTTTCTGTTACTAATATTGTTGTGTACTATTATGGTTTTTATATGAGGAAGCACAACAAGATCTTCAGAACCACACAACGTAAGCTGGCTATGTCTGTTGCTAACTTCTCACAACTGAATGTCAGATTCATTTGTGCAATAGGCTAAACTCAGTTACTTTTAGCCTTGATTAGTTGGGGGGCAACCTTGCATGTTACATTTACATGACACATACTGGCATTTACATTAATAACATCTCTGTGACATCTGCCATATTGTTAGAAACTTTAAGCAGAAGAATAGTGATTTTTTTTTTGTGGTAACCAGGGTTTTTCACTGCCTCTACAGTAAATTTTGCTCTCTCTTTTTTCTTTCTTTCTTTCTTTCTTTCTTTCTTTCTTTCTTTCTTTCTTCTTTCTTTTTTTTTCTTTCTTTCTTTTTCTTTCTTTCTTTCTTTCTTTCTCATATAGCATCTACAGAAGTATATATCTTCCTTAGATATTGAATTATAACATCTATCCCACTGCAATTCTATGGCTCCATATTATGGTGATTTTATTATGCTTTTATCTTAATATCTTATCTCCTATATTGTATTGTCCATATATTATGTAGCGTTAAAATATGGAATTTGCCACCATTGGATATAAATGTGCCCACCTTTTTTTTTTAAGTGATGAACAAAACCAATTCATGGAATAAAGGCCTCTAAATGGCAACATTTTCAAAGTTGCTTCTTAACAGCAACAGTGAAGGTCACTGAAACATACTGTAGAAAACTAGAGAAGGTCAGCTTTTGTCTGGTCCATCAAGGCCCTTTTATGTTTTTCTTAGCCAACAGTGGAAATTTCTCACTGGTCATCATTCTTCTCTCCTTTCATCATGCTTTCAAGGACTATCTTATAATATCTGAGGAACAATTATCAGCCTTGCAAATCAGAGTTGATCCACACTGTTTGCCAACTCTGAAAAGGGGGGACATCAGTTTAAATGAAGAAGAACAGGTGACATGGCACACAAAGCTTGGGTCTTCAATACCTCACTATCACTAGCTACACATAATTTTAGCGTTCAGAGGTAACCATCAGTTTCAGCTCCATGGTAGAACAGGCTCATCTTCTCTATCTGCTTTAGCTGCCTAAAGGAAAAGCTATAAAAACATTAGCTTCACCTTAAATATGAGACTTTCTGAGTCGCTCGCCGAGATTAAAAACTGCTGTAGGGGACAGTTAAGAAACTTTTCCTGGTCTTAGCTGCTGGTGATAAGATCATGACCTAGCCTCAGTTTTTGCAGAACTGGTTGAGTTGGCTGTGCTCAACATGCTTATAGGCCTACACACTGGTGCTTACCTTTCCTTCAAGCGCTATTATTTTGACAAGCCCACCTGCTGCACTGGGCAAATTTATAAATTGTGATTAGGGTCATTCCAATCATCTCTCTATTCTAGGATAATTGTTTAAGTTTTTTGCTTGTAATTTGTACTAGAGTATTCAAGTTTGCTTTTCATTGTGTTTTCATTTCTTTTGTGATTTTTATTTGTATATTTGTGTGTGTGTGTGTGTGTGTGTGTTAGCCATTCGGAGTACTATTTCTTTGGCAGAAAGGATCTTTATTATTTTGAATTATACCCTCCCTTCAACCAATGGAATACAAAGTTGCTAATAAAAATTGTAAACAAAATCGCATTGCAGTATAACTAACTTAAACTGCTACTTAAAAAGCAAAGGGAGAAAGAATGCTGTAGCTTATACCTACATGAGACTCAGATGAGCAGAACAAGAAAGATATCTAAGCCATGTATATGTACTGTATATGCATATACGTATGTGTATACGTAAATGTAAATGTAAATGTATATGTATACGTATATACAGGTAGTCCTCAAAATGCAACAATTCATTTAGTAACCGTTCACAGTTACGACACTGAAAAAGTGACTTATGACCGTTTTTCACACTTACAACCATTGCAACATCCTTTTGGTCACATGATCAAAATTCAGATGCTTGGCAACTGATTCATATTTATCATGGATGCAGTGTCCCAGGATCATATGATCACCTTTTGTGACCTCCTGACAAACAAAGTCAATGGGGAATCCAGATTCACTTAACAGCCATGTTACTAACTTTACTTAACAACTGTGGCTAGAAAGGTCATAAAATGGGGCAAAACTCACTTAACAAATATTTCACTTAGCAACATACATTTTGGGCTCAATTGTGGTGGTAAGTTAAGGACTGCCTGTTTATATTTTAAAGGAGATAGATTACAGAGCCATCGTGCGTTTCCAGGATGGACATTCCCCCTTTCTCTTATTTTTTTAAAAAAACCTAATTTTTTGATATTGCTGTTGGATTTCTTGGAAAAATTTGGTGCGAGAACTCTTTATCTGAGAGATTCCATTTTGATTCCACTGTGCCTGGGAATCCACCAGTTGCAAGATTATCTGGAAATCAAAGGCAACAGAACCACCAAACAGGACACCATAATCTATGAAGAATTGGCAGGAATTAAATAAGCAAAATGGGAGGAGATTAATATCTTGAACTAAAATGCTGTTTAACTCTAGTTTATTTGATAAATGACAGTGCGTGGGGTTCCGGTGACTTAGTGTATTATTTGAGCACCACCCATTGCATTTATCAAATAAACAAGAGTTAAGCATACCATGACCTATGCAAGTACATAGTGAGGTGAGCCAGGTGGCATCTTAAAGATACACCCATTTATTATGAAACAAGCATCTGTGTTCCTAGGAACTGTGGTCTTCAGAGTTGCTTTCTCACTACTTCCCTTTCTTCTAATGCCCTAGGTTGCAACCAGCCACCATTCTGATCTTCTAAGAATCCTTTGTTGGGCCCAAAAATGTTTTGGGAAATAAAGATGCTATTTCCATTCACTTTGTGTTGTGTGCTTTTTAAGGTACGGCATTGTGAAAGATGTGTTCATCATTATTGGGCGACTCCCTATTTCTCAATCAAGTGTTCTCCATAGCATTGTTGATGTAGAGAAACTGAGAGGACTACCTAGAATTCCGAGAAGACAGATTAGCTTATCTCTTTTAATAATATTTATTAGTTGGAAAATGTGCCACCAGACTTCTGATTTTTTTCGCCTCAATGCCTATAACAAAGGCAGGAACAAATCTAACCAGATAGATCTACAGTTCTGTTTGAAGCAACCTCAGCTCCTATTAACTTCATGGCCATGTCGCAGAAGGTTCTCTGCCAAGATGCGGACACAGATATGATGTAAAGGTAGTCCTCAACTTATAACAGTTTGTTTAGTGACTGTTCAAAGTTACAGCAGCACTGAAAAATGTGACTTATGACCATTTTTCACTGTTATGATCTTTGTAGCATTGCCATGTTCATGTGATCAAAATTCAGACGCTTGGCAACTGACTCGTATTTATGACGGTTGCAGTGTCCCGGGATCATGTGATCACCTTTTGCGACCTTCTGACAAGCAAAGTCAATGCTGAAGACAGCATTTCATTTAATAATCAATCACGTGGTTAACTTAACACCTGCAGTGACTCACTCACCAACTGTAGCAAGAAAGATCATAAAATGGGGCAAAACTCACTCAACAAATATCTCACTGAACAACAGAAATTTGGGGCTTAATTGTGATCGTAAGTTGAGGATTACCTGTGCAAGGTCTGCAGCAAAGGCAGGAGCAAATTTAACCAGATGGTTCTACAGTCTGTTTGAACCAACTCCAGCTCCTATTAACTTCATGGCCATGTCTCAGCAGATTCTCTGGCAGATTCCCTAGACCACAGATATGATCTACTAGCCTCCTTCTGCGATTCTTTAAACAGCCTAGTCTAACCTCTAGCCTCAGGATTTGCTGGAAGTCCTCCTACAACAGGGGTGTCAAACCATTGCCGGCAATGGCAAAAAAAATCACGATACGTCGCGATACGTCACGTGACATAGCGAGTTTGACACCCCTGTCCTACAAGGAGAAACCAGCCCAGAAGCTGCTTAGCACTTGAGTTGAGCTTGGGGCTGCCACTGGTTGAGACCATCTACCAAATGAAACATCAGGTGGGCGAAGGAATCCTGCTGGGAGAGAAGGAGAGTACTTTGGCTACTTGGGTTCTGGAGAGCTTCCTGATGCCAGCCCTTCTTAAGCCATCACTGAAGAAAACTTCTGCATAAATCTCTATGGAGATTCTCGGTCATCCAGGCCACGGTTGTCCCACAGGCGCTTTTCCACGAGGCAACTGGACTTTCTTTTTTCTCACTGAAGACGTTTGGCTTCCCATCCAAGAAGCTTCTTCAGCTCTGACTGGATGGCGGGGAGTGGAAGGATTTATATTCCTTTTCAAAGAACGCAAATGACCAGCTGTCTGCAAGGAATATAAATCCTTCCATTCTCCACCATCCAGTCAAGAACTGAGGAAGCTTCTTGGATGAGAAGTGAAATGTCTTCAAAAAGAAAAAAAGAAAGTCCAGTTGCCTCATGAAAAGGCACCTTTGGGACTTCTGCATAAATCCATCTAGGAGCCAGCTGTCCTTCCTGGAGCACAGTGGCTTTGCATAAGTTTGTTCCAAAAAGGCAATTTGTTCTTTACGGTTTTTTAAAGAAAGAAAAAGAAAACCCTCTCCATCACAAGAAATAAAGTGGTGCCCTTCCCCCCCTCCAAATTGAAACAACAGCTTCTTCTATATGTATATGTATATATGTATGTATGTCAATAATGTTAAAAGATTTCCGCTTATGTGAAGGATTACTCATAAGAAAGATATATATTGGTTTGGAGAAGATGGATTGATTATATTGAGTTTAAATATGGAACAAAAAAATATCATCTGGTTTTTGAATGAATTTCTGAGTATTATTTTTGTTTAAAAGTTATAATGTTATTTAGTTCTATTTTTAATATTTAAAATTATGTTAATATTATGGTTAATATTATGGTACTTAATAATTGTTTTAATAATTGTTTTAAAAAAGAGAGTTAAAGGAAGTTATAGATTTGTTAGATTAATGTTAGTTAGATTATGATTATTTTATTGTTAATCCTGTGATTGGCTCTGGGAAGTGAGGGGGGGAGGGATGGAGGGTTGGGTTTGGGGGAGGGGGGGATTTATATTGTAAAAACTTTATAAAATTTTCAATAAAAAATAATAATAATAACGTTAAAAATAAAAACGTGACTCCTGGGTATATTCATCTTCAAATCAATAAACGTGAACACCAGGAGTATAATAAACTAAAAAAGTTTAATACCATTACCAATCACCAAGCTTTCGTATATAAATATAATATATTTATATAAATATATTTATATAATATAAATATATTGCAGAAAAGTCCCGAGAAGAACGTTGCAGAGACAGTCGGGATTGCTGGGAGAGCTGCAGTCTTCGGGGCGTCGTCCCGGGGAGCTCCCGCGCGCTCACGCAGGGGCACCTCTAAGGATCCGGCCTCTCAGCACACCCACCCACACCCACACCCACACCGCCTTCTCGTGCGAATTCCCCTGGGCGGGAGTGTGTTCAAATCCGTCCACGCCTTCCCGCCCGGGCCTCCCCGCCCCTTGCAGGAGTTTTGCAGAAGGAACTCTCCGCCGGATGGCTCCGCTGCGGCTTCTCTCCACGAACGCCAGCCGCGCTCCGCTTGCAGCCGCTTCAGGTCCAGGTAATCTTGGCGTCTTTCTAGCCAGGGAGCCGGTTGAAAGCGCGTCTGTACGCGTGTGCGGATCGTTCTGGTGGTCCGCATTGTGGGGACGTGTGACCCCTGACAGGAGTCGCGTGAAACTTTCTTGGAGAGAGATTTCCCCCCCTCCCTCCTCCTTTCTCTTTTCCTTTTGCCCCAAAGTACAGTATTTTTTTTTAATACTGATATTTTTTTAAAAGTCATAAAATATATTTTCCTCCTTTTTCCCCCCGTCTGAAACGGCATACGTTGAATAGTAAGCATTGCCTGCTGAGCCTTATACTTTTGACCGGTCCCTCGGTTTCTTCTTATACTGCCTCTTAAAGTTTTTTGATAATACTCAAGACTGACGCGTTTAAAATTCATCTTCCCGCTGTGCTAAAACGTGCGACTGTCGAAAAGCAGAACCATTAAAATCGCACGTATTCCTGTTACTGCCACTACTGCCATACCAGGAAGTTTTTTTCCCCTCCTTTGTACTTTTGTTATATCTACCGCATGCAAATCTGCACAAAAGTGAACATTTAAAAATGCAGAGATCACTTTTCAGCTTTGGAGAATGTCTGGGAACTGACCAAAAAAAAAAAAAGATTTATTTAAAGGGTCTCCCATCCGGAGCCCATCTTGGATTAGACCTTGATCTAGGTTTGCACATTTCATTAAACCATCAACTGAGCAAATAGAGTAACACCCCTTAAGTCTTTAAAATCCTAACCAAGATTAAAATAAGGGAAACTTAATACATTGTATGAATACATACACGCACACACAAAAANTTTGTTAGATTAATGTTAGTTAGATTATGATTATTTTATTGTTAATCCTGTGATTGGCTCTGGGAAGTGAGGGGGGGGAGGGATGGAGGGTTGGGTTTGGGGGAGGGGGGGATTTATATTGTAAAAACTTTATAAAATTTTCAATAAAAAAAAAAATAATAACGTTAAAAATAAAAACGTGACTCCTGGGTATATTCATCTTCAAATCAATAAACGTGAACACCAGGAGTATAATAAACTAAAAAAGTTTAATACCATTACCAATCACCAAGCTTTCGTATATAAATATAATATATTTATATAAATATATTTATATAATATAAATATATTGCAGAAAAGTCCAGAGAAGAACGTTGCAGAGACACTCGGGATTGCTGGGAGAGCTGCAGTCTTCGGGGCGTCGTCCCGGGGAGCTCCCGCGCGCTCACGCAGGGGCACCTCTAAGGATCCGGCCTCTCAGCACACACACCCACACCCACACCCACACCGCCTTCTCGTGCGAATTCCCCTGGGCGGGAGTGTGTTCAAATCCGTCCACGCCTTCCCGGCCTGGCCTCCCCGCCCCTTGCAGGAGTTTTGCAGAAGGAACTCTCCGCCGGATGCCTCCGCTGCGGCTTCTCTCCACGAACGCCAGCCGCGCTCCGCTTGCAGCCGCTTCAGGTCCAGGTAATCTTGGCGTCTTTCTAGCCAGGGAGCCGGTTGAAAGCGCGTCTGTACGCGTGTGCGGATCGTTCTGGTGGTCCGCATTGTGGGGACATGTGACCCCTGACAGGAGTCGCGTGAAACTTTCTTGGAGAGAGATTTCCCCCCTCCCTCCTCCTTTCTCTTTTCCTTTTGGCCCCAAAGTACAGTATTTTTTTTTAATACTGATATTTTTTTTAAAGTCATAAAATATATTTTCCTCCTTTTTTCCCCCGTCTGAAATGGCATACGTTGAATAGTAAGCATTGCCTGCTGAGCCTTATACTTTTGACCGGTCTCTCGGTTTCTTCTTAAATTTTTTGATAATACTCAAGACTGACGCGTTTAAAATTCATCTTCCCGCTGTGCTAAAACGTGCGACTGTCGAAAAGCAGAACCATTAAAATCGCACGTATTCCTGTTACTGCCACCACTGCCATACCAGGAAGTTTTTTCCCCCTCCTTTGTAGTTTTGTTATATCTACCGCATGCAAATCTGCACAAAAGTGAACATTTAAAAATGCAGAGATCACTTTTCAGCTTTGGAGAGCGTTTGGGAACTGACCAAAAAAAAAAAAAAGATTTATTTAAAGGGTCTCCCATCCGGAGCCCATCTTGGATTAGACCTTGATCTAGGTTTGCACATTTCATTAAACCATCAACTGAGCAAATAGAGTAACACCCCTTAAGTCTTTAAAATCCTAACCAAGATTAAAATAAGGGAAACTTAATACATTGTATGAATACATACACGCACACACAAAAAATATTAAGGCTTTGCGCTTAATATGCCCTAAAGATATGCGAGTACAGCCTTGAAGGTTTTGAGAATAGAATTGGGAACAAATGTCCTTTTGAAATATTGTACCAAATTTGTAAGTAGAGAAATTGGAATTTTTTTCCAAGGAGAAATTCTTTAGCAGAAATCTGTTCTTCACTAGCCATTCTACCTGAAAGGAATGATGGGAGAGGTTTCTTCTTGATGTCTTCCCTAGGGATTTACTAAAAATGTGGGAAGAAATTTTTGTATAAAAGTACAGGTCATCCTCATTTAGCTACTGCAGTTGGGACTGGCAACTTGGTCATTAAATGAAGGGGTTTGTAAATGAAAAAGTGACTGTGCTTATGATGCTTACCGTACTTCAGCTTTCCTTTGATACTTGTGATAGTTGTAAATGTGAGAATTGGTTGTAAAGTTGCTTTTTGATCACTATTGTAACTATAAACAGTCACTAAATGAGGCAGTCACAAAATGAGAATTAGCTGAAGAACTGGCTGATCAAACACAGAACAATATTATATTTCCTGATATGGAGGAATATCAGGCTTCACTCAGAAAAATTTCCTTGAAACTCTCTTTTTGTTTAAAAAAAAAAAATCTAATTAAAACCATCTTCCATCAAGATTGAATGAAAACTGCTAGGGTTTCTCAGTATTATTTGAGACTCTGTTGCATGTCCATAAAATGGTGAAAGAGATTTTATAGATGCACCCATACCTTAAATGGCGAATGGATTTTGTCTGTTGCAATTTAATCCTGAAAATATTATGGAACTTGTGTGAGGATTACTCAAAAGGAACAAGTAAGTCACAGCATTATTGAATATAGCACTATAATAGCACTATAATTCATTGCACTAAGCCATTGGTTGATTAACTGTAAGTCACTGGTTTATTATAGCCCTCCAAGCCAAAACTGCCTTCCCCCAGTGAGGGAGATGGGTGATTTTAAAATGTGGTAAATCAATAAATAGAATAATAAATAAAACTAAACACAGAGAAGTTTGTGATCTGCAGACTCACTCATAGGAAGACGTTTTATTTTCTCACTGTTGGTTAGATCAGTCTTCTACAAACCAAATTTTCTGGATTGCAGACAACATCCCTAATCCCCATACAGTTCAGTCATGATGGAGATGATGAAGATAGTAGTCCATCTGATCTCACCATTGCCAAAATGGGGACATTGCCACATTGACCACCGGTAGATCCCAAGGGATTTGACGAGATTCCCCAGATTGCCACTGACACTTTTGTTGAATCATGTAGTAGTGTAATGGAGGTTGGATTCTAGTGATTTTAGGGACACATCCATGTCAATTTCTTGGCAATGATATTGAAGTGGCTTGCTATCTTCTGGAAGTTTTTTTCAATTTCTAAGTATAGGTTACAATCCTGGTATTTCCTGGTGGTCTCTTTATCAGTGCCAACTAGATACCACCTTGTTCAGCTTTCTTGAGTTCAGTTAAAGGAGAGTTCTGTTAAATTCCTTCTGCAATTTATTGTTTATTAACGTCTTTCTAAGCTGGACATGAATTCTGCAAATGCAGTTAATGTGTGTGTTTCATAAATAATTTAGGAGATGGGAAGGAAAGGTTTTGTCATGTAAGAAGTTATAAAATGTGCATCCTTAGGGGGTGCCGTAATAAGCTGTTGGTTGCAATGGCCCTTTGTATAGGACATTTTTGCTGTGGAGAGAGTGTTACAATGTGCTAGAGTTAGTGCCCTCTGAACTTTAGAAACAGTTATGTAATATAAATATCCCATTAGTCTGTGAAGGTGAGGGATGGATTGCTCTAGAGCAGGGGTGGGGAACCTTGGTTCTTTTATGACTTGTGGACTTCAACTCCCAGAATTCCTGAGCCAGCATGGCTGGCTCAGGAATTCTGGGAGTTGAAGTCCACAAGTCATAAAAGAACCAAGGTTCCCCACCCCTGCTCTAGAGAAACGTTCTTGGATAGAACAGACACGTCTTGTTGATCTTTAATATTAGGAGCTCTTCCTTGGAGAGGTTGTTGGAATTTTTGTTGAATGGTCATAACCCATCTGGATTTATAATTATCCTCCATAAGGTGAGGGCTCAGATCTGTGGGGGAAAAAACAGTAATTTCAGCCAGTATGTTATAATGCAAGTCTATGCATCATCATTTATTTCAGTAATTAGTATCATGGAATGAGCATCTCCGTTTCAATGTATCTCACCGATGTTTATCAGCTCATTAGACTTTTGTGTGCTTGTTGTGTCATAAACAAAGAAATTTATTATCAGCTCACTTGCAAGCACGCTGAAATCCTAACACAATGTCAGCCTTGTATGCCTTTGTTCTGATTTTTGTTGGATTTACAAGTACAAGTACATTGCCGAAACTGTGTCATTCATCATCCATTGCTGTTGGCCCCCTTGGCTCAGGGATGATTGTGGTTCAGCAAGATCAGTTCTCACTCATGAGAACCATGACTTCTAAATTCTTTCCCATTGTAGAAGGGAATTTAACGTATTGAATCTCCTGGCAGGGACCTTACATCACTGTTGTATAGGCTGATGCTGTCACCTGAGCCAAGACAAATTTATTTCTGAGCCTGCTGTAGCGCATCTCAAATCGAGTTGTTTCCCATTGGAAATTCTGAAGGTCTGGAGAAACACAGATGAGCCACTGTTCCATTCATGGGAATTCTTATATCAGTGTGGGCTCAGTTCTGGACTCTCCCCCTTTCCATAGACGCTTAGCTTCCTGTCTTTTTGAGATACTACTATTTTACATGCATTTCAAGAAAGCAGAGGGGGCAAGTGCTTTAATAGCCGTGAAGCTCCCCCGCATGGCAAATACTTGGATTCTGAGATAGGAAATTTTCATAGAATGAGAGTGGACAACAGATTACAGGCTATTTGCAACAGTCTCCAGTTGATCAGTTGGAAGTTGCATGGATTGGTTCCTTGTGTTGTCAGAATGTTGAGGAGATATTTTGAGATACTGGGGAATTTAAATGCTGGCAATATGGAAGAGTGTTCTATTTCTTGGTTTCAATGTACAGGTACTGCTTGACTTACAATACTTCATTGCTGTAAGTAACCATTACAACAGCACTGAAAAAAGTGACTTATGACCGTTCTTCACACTTACGACCAATGCAGCATCCCCATGGTCAAGTGATCAAAATTCGGACACTTGGCAACTTCCATGTGTTTATGACGGTTGCAGTGTCTCAGGGTCATGTGATCACCTTTTACGACTTTCCGACAAACAAAGTCAATGGGGGAGCCCGATTGACTTAACAACCGTGTTACTAAACAGCTGCAGTGATTCATTTAACAACTCTGATTCACTTAACAACTGTGCAAGTATTAAAAAAAATCACAGTAGGAAATTGCTGGCTAGTCATGACTTAATGCATGGCTACATACATTTTAGGAAACAAATCATGCTATATTTAAAGAACACTTTGTTCTACCTCCAATGATAAAATAAGCTCAAAAAGTCAGTACCCTTTTTGGCAAACATCTGAAAAATCAAAAGGCAAGTTTTGGCATACCATTATGCTAGAGGACAAAGAATAGCAAATGATGGATTCTAAATTATTAAAAAGATTCACAGGACAAAATAACTCCATTTAAAGACTGTGAGTTAATAAACAAGCTTTCCAGATTCTGTAATTTATTTATTCATGAAACATCCTCTTCTTCCTGCCTCTTTGCTTTTATACACATTTTTGCATCTTTTATGGGATTCCTGTGACTTAACAGAATACAGAATAACAGAGTTGGAAGGGACCTTGGAAGTCATCTAGTCCAACCCCCTGCTCAGGCAGGAAGCCTTATACCATTTCAGACAAATAGTTGCCCAATCTCTTCTTAAAGGCTTCCAGTGTTGGAGCATTCACAACTTCTGGAGCCAAATTGTTCCACTGGTTAATTGTTGTAACTGTCAGGAAAGTTTCTCCTTAGTTCTAGGTTGCTTCTCTCCTTGATTAATTTCCATCCATGGCTTCTTGTCCTGCCTTTAGGTGCTTTGGAGAATAGCTTGACTCCCTCTTCTTTGTGGCAATCCTTGAGATATTGGAAGAGTGCTATCATGTCCTCCCTCGTCCTTCTCTTCATTAAACTAGACATACCCAATTCCAGCAACCGTTCTTTATATGTTTTAGCCTCCAGTCCCCTAATAATCCTTGTTGCTCTTCTCTGTACTCTTTATAGAGCATGGGTGTCAAACTCGCCGCAACATGTGACATGTCGCGACGTATCGCGACTCTTTTTGCATTGCCGGCAATAGGGTGGGCACGGCTTCGGTATGATGAAACCGGCCCGCGGGCTGGCAGTTTGACACCCCTGTTCTAGAGTCTCTACATCTTTTTTACATTGTGGCAACCAAAGCTTATGCAGTATTACAAGTGTGGCCTTAAACTTCTAAAGCAACAGGCTCTGGCTAGAAATGCCTTCAGTGTCAAACTATCAAAGGGAGGGGTCTGTCATATAAACAGGTGTGCCCATATTTAAATGACTAGCATTATATGAACAGTGTTTTTCTGTGCCTTGGATAAACATTTAGGCCGCAATGAGAGTCCTCTGAAAATAAATCATTAAATCAATTGGAAAATAAGTTTACTCTAGCCAGTCTTACTGTGTTAAGAGTTCACGTCTCATAATCCGTGCCATACTCACCCTAGAGTATGGGAGTTGAAGTCTACGCCTTTGCAGGACTTAATGTGCTATCAAGAACATTATCCTCGGTCAGTTCTACGTCAAAACATGGATGGGATTTGGGTGCATAAAATCTCCGTATGTAGATGTGTTGTCCTCACATATGCCTATCCTAAGCTTTATCTAGATTACTGATTGTTTGCTGCTGAAGCCAGCATAGGTTGAATTCTATCCACGTTAGGAAGCACCATATAGACCCTGCAGACTGCAATTTGTGCTGTCACGAACTTTGTTGTTTCTCTGTAACTTATATATTGTTAGAGATGAAGCACTGATAGAGTAATGGGACATGTAGACATATTTAGTGTTGAAATAATATCATCATTTGCCAAAGCTTCAGGCTTCCTTCCAAAGCTGCCAACAGATACTCCTTGACTTAAAACCAATTGTTAACAACTGTTCAAAGTTATGATGGTGTTGAAAAAATTAATTATGACCAGTCCTCACACATACGACCATTGCAGCATCCCCATGGTCACATGATCAATATTCAAGTGCTTGGCAACTGGCATGTATTTATGATGGTTGCAGTGTCCTGGGGTCACATGTGATCTCCATTTATAACCTTCCCAGGGGGCTTCTGACAAGTCAATGACGGAAACTGGATTCGCTTAACGATCCTGGTGATTCACTTAATCACTGTGGCAAAAAGATTGTAAAATTGGATATGACTCACTTAATGACCGCATCGCTTAGTGACAGATATTCCGGTCCTGATTGTGATTGCAAGAGGCCAAAGCAGGAACAAGAGTAAGAAAAATAAGTGAAAAATGAAATAATAATAATAAATGAGAAATGAGATAAGTGAGAAATTGCAGTCAGAAGTTGTGGATGTTTATCACTGGAGGTTTTTAAGAAGAGATTGGACAGACACTTGTCTGAAATGGTAGGGTCTCCTGCTTGAGCAGGGGGTTGGACTAGAACAGGGCTTTTCAACCGGTGGTACCTACCACCTGTGGTACTTTGCCACATGGCAGGTGGTACACGACTGCTAGCCACGCATAGCAGGGGAGAGGAATGAGCCTAAGTGAGCCAAGCCTGAGGGAGAGGCAGCTGCATGACTGTCTGGGCTTGACAGAAGCCCCAGGAGCCGGCAGGGCTCCAGCTGATTGGCTCCAGCTGATTGACACTTCCAAAAGCAGCTGCTAGGAGCTGGAGGTGAACTGAAGAAAAAAAAGGGGGGGGGAGGAGAGGCTATAAAAGAACGTGGTTTGGGTGGGGGAAGGGAAAAAACAGGAAAGGTTTAATCCCTTTAAACAAATGTAATTAGTTTTACCCCCTTTAACTGAGTCTGTCTATGGCTTTTGGAAAGTTTTCTTTGAAGGTAAACAGGCTTAATTTAAAGCTAAAGCTTTTTGCAATTGCCGGAGCCTTTCAGTCTAGGATTGCAACATTGTGACACGTGACACACCTGAGGCCGCTTAAAGAGAAAAAAAGGGAGTTGTGTTTATTTTCTTGCTTTGCAATTGATTCCTGTGTCTTTAAGGGTACAGGGAAGGGATTGGGGAGGTGCAATCTTACTACACCCCCCCCCCCAATCAGAAGGGAAAGAGGAAGAAGGGCCAACCAGCTAGCTCAGGAGTCTACAAACTTAGCAACTTTAAGACCTGTGGACTTCAACTCCCAGAATTTCTCAACCAGCCAGGGAAAAAGAACATACTTCCTCTGTTGCAGTAGAAGGAAGCATTAACATTGAACCTCAACTTTTTACTTTTCCATAATATTATAAACTAGCCATTTCTATAACAACAAATGAATCTAATCAGTAAAACTCAAAATCCTCTCCCCCTTTTTTTTTTAGCCATCAAGTTTTTGACACCTTGCTAAGCACTGGTGGTACTCAAATATTGTCATGTCCTAAAAGTGGTACAATCTGTGAAAAGGTTGAAAAGCCCTGGACCAGAAGACCTCCAAGGTCCCTTCCAGCTCTATTCTGATTGATAAAAATCTGAATGTACACACAAGCATACCCACCTGCTGCTAACCAGCTTCTTGTGCCTAAATCAGGGGTGTCAAACTCAATTTCACTGAGGGCCGCATCAGCATTGCGGTAGCCCTGGGGGGGGCAGGTGGGGGGGCAGAGTGGGTGCAGCCTACTGGGTGGGCGTGGCCAGTTCTACATCATTCGTGTCAAGGGTGCCTATGGGGACTTTGGCAGGTGTGGGACAGATCTGAGGGTCTCTGACAGAAGGGGGTGGGACCGGGGCAAGGGCCAAGGTATGGTCCACCGGGGCAAGGGCCAAGATGGCCACCACAAAATTGTACATTGGCTCCCGGCTGGCCTGGGCCAGGGCCAAGGCAGCGGGGGCCGTTCCCTCACTGTTTCCAGGATGGCTTCGCGGGCCACATGAAACCACTTCGCGGGCCGCATCCGGCCCCCGGGCCTTGTGTTTGACATGTCTGGCCTAAATGCATAATAGGCTGTTAGGCATGAGAGCAAGAACTTTTAATAATGGGGCAATAATATGGAAGCCTTCAAATTTATTGGTTTTATTTTGCTTATTTGCATACAATACTTACATGCAAGGGCTTAGGAAAACACAAAACAGCTATAATCGTAATACCCAGTAACATAAAACACATACAGACTCCTAGAAGATCTTGGTGAATAGGTTTCTTTGAACCCTTCCCTAAATTGTAAAGGAGGGGACCAGCTTCAAATCCATAGGCGGTTCATTCTACAATGCAAGTAGTCCTTGACATATGACCATTCATTTAGTTACAACAGCCCTGAAAAAAGTGTCTTATGACTGTTTTTCACACTTATGACCCTTGCACACCTTTTCACACGACCATCCCCGTGGTCACGTGATTAAAATTCAGATGCTTGGCTAGTGATTCGTATTTCTGACGATTGCAGTGTCCCAGGGTCACGTGATCCCCTTTTGCAACCTTCTGACCAGCAAAATCAACGGGGAAGCAGATTCACTTAACAACCGTGTTACTAACAACTACAGTGATTCGCTTGCCAACTGTGGCAAAAAAGGTCGTAAAACTCAGTTAACAACTGTATTGCTTAGCAACAGAAATTTTGGGCTCAATTGTCGTAAATTGAGGACTACCTGTAAGATAGGGCGTGCCACAGATTAAGGCAACATTGAAATGTTCGTGATAAGAACAATTTTTATCAAATGAGGGCTTCCTCCATTTTTTTTGTTGACTTTATTGACAACATTATGTAAATATGCACTCCTCTCTACATTTCAGGCACACCCTGTCATTAGAATGGTGATTAGTGGGAATAAACCACTGATTTTTGCAATGCACACATACGATGTTACAGTTAGATATTGCATGTGTTGCTTATGAATCACATATGATATGACAGTTAGAATGAAACAGCCTTATTTTTCTACAGTCTCCAGACAGAGGCCTTGCTGTTTTGCTTTTGGTTATACTGTGCTTCACATGTAGTCGTTAATTTCCATGAAATGTTCGGTATGCACCATTTCTTGGAGCTTTGTGTCTGAATTTAAATTTCTGACAAGCTGCTGTGGAAATTAAAATTGTATGTTGAAAAAAATAACTATTTATCTTCCTTCAGGTCAGATTTTACCTGAACCTGTTAAAAATACTGGTCTAAACTGGGAGGTAATCATCCATCCATCTTTTCTTCTATCCATCCATGCATGCATGCATGCATCCATCCATCTATCCAGTTTGTTTACCTTTTGTGAATTGTGAATATCTGTTACCTGGTGGAAAAATCAGAAAACCTGGCCTCCTATTCCACTATATCTCATATAATTTTGGGGGCCTCTAAATACTCCCATGTAACACCTCTCCTGTGTGAGCTGCACTGGCTGCCTGTGGCCTTCCGGGTGCGCTTCAAGGTGTTAGTAACAACCTTTAAAGCGCTCCATGGCAATGGACCTAGGTATTTGCAAGACCGCCTCCTACCAAATATCTCCCTTCGACCAGTCCGCTCCCACAGAGAGGGCCTCCTTAGGGTGCCGTCGGCCAGTCAATGCCGGCTGGCGACCCCCAGGGGGAGAGCCTTCTCTGTGGCAGCTCCTGCCCTCTGGAATGACCTACCCCCCGACCTACGTACAACTGCGGACCTGCGCCTTTTTTGCCGAGCCCTGAAAACCCATCTATTTCGTGCGGCCGGCCTAGCGTAGTCTTAATTAGGTTTTAGTATAGGTTTTTATATGGGGTATTTTAGAGCAGGCCTTTATTTATTTAATTTGATTTTAGAATAGATATTTATTGTGATTTTTATTATCGCCTGTTCACCGCCCTGAGTCCCGTAAGGGAGATAGGGCGGTATACAAATCTAAATAAACATAAACATAAACAAACATAATAGAGAATAAAGGGTCCTTGGTGTGCTCTCTGAGCATGGTTGTTTTCTTGCAGACGTTTCATTACCCAGACTAGATAACATCATCAGTGCTAGGGACTAGTGCTGGCACTGAGGATGTTACTTAGTTTGGATAATGAAACATCTGCCAAAAAAAAAAGCAAAAAAAACCAACCACACTCAGAGAGCACCAAGAATCCCTCATTTCAATCCTGAGCTACAAATATTCTCCTTTGTAAAAGGGAACAAGCAGTTACTGTACTTATCTTAAGGAACTTTGGATTTTCTGACCCTTTCCATTCAGCTGGACTGGAAAATCCAAAGTATTAGAGTCAAAAGATTACAGAAGATTCCTGGTCCCCCCCCCCCCCCGGCCTAACTAACATATAAACTTTGCATGTCAAAGGCTACGAATGTACACTAAGACTATGCAGCCATTTAGATTCAAAGATGAACGAGTGCTTTGGAACATACTGTATCAGAAAAATGTGTCTGCACTTTTCACAGGATTATACAGCTGCCTGCCATATGTTCTTGGGAAAAGGTGTGGCTGCTCTAAGTAATTGCAAACAGGTGCTACATTCCTGCTGCTGCACACTCCAAAACACCTTTTCACCTTCAGATTTGAAACTCTGCCCAATCCTAATATGCACTTATCCTTGCATGTTTCATCTGTCCATTCCATTCCATTACCAGCTACATAGCCGGGAAGTGGTCTGAACTTAAGGTTTTATTCAAATATTTATAATATTTATAAATGATACCGAAGAAGGCACAAAGAGACCTAGACCCCAGTTTGTATTTCCACAGGATCTGTGGTCTACTTGTGGAGGTTAACCTAAGGCAGCGGTTCTCAACCTATGGGTCGTGACCCCATTTGGGGTCGATCGACCATTTCACGGGGGTCGCCAAGCAAGGCTGTCCGCCATTTTTTCCCCTTTTCCGGCGGGTGCCTTACCTCCCTTGGGCTGGGCCAGCTGGTGGTCGGCCTGCTCTGTCTCTGCCGCTTGCCAGCTACGCCTCGGCCGGCGCAGGGGGCGGAACCACGCATGCGCGGCGCTCCCGGGCAGGGAAAGTCCTCAGCTTACGACCGGTTGGGTAGTCCTCGACTTATGACCGGTTTAGTCCTCGACTTACGACCAGTTTAGTCCTCGACTTACGACCGGTTTAGTCCTCGACTTACGACCGGTTGGGGGTTGCGGCATTAAAAAGGTTGAGAACCACTGACCTAAGGTCTACAGCAGAGTAGGTAATGATAGATGGATTAGATGGCAGGTCCGTCTCTTAAGAAGGTAATAGTACAGACAATAGATCTATGCGAGATAGACATCACATCAAGAAAGAAAGAAAGAAAGAAAGAAAGAAAGAAAGAAAGAAAGAAAGAAAGAAAGAAAGAAAGAAAGAAAAAGAGAAGAGAAGAGACATAGAGGCAAGAAGCAGAAAAGAATGCAAAAGTTGATTGGGGAAGAGAATCAGAATAGAGTAGAGCTGGAAGGAACCTTGGAGATCTTCTAGTCCAGCCCCCTGCTCAAGCAGGAGATCCTATACCATTTCAGACATGTGACTGTCCAGTCTCGTCTTAAAAACCTCCAGTGATGAAGCATCTACAACACGGGTGTCAAACTCAATCATGTCATGTGACATATCGTGATGTATCGTGACATTTTTTGCCTTTGCAGAGCCGAGGTGGGCGTGGCCTGCATGTGACGCATCCGGCCCATGGGCCGCCAGTTTGACACCCCAGACCTACAGTGTCTGAAGGCAAGCTGTTCTACTGGTTAATTGTCCTCACTTTTAGGAAGTTTCTCCTTAATCCCAGGTTGCTTCTCTCCTTGATTACTTTCCATCCATTGTTTCTTGTCCTGCCCTCTGGTGCTTTGGAAAATAAGTTGACCCTCTCCTCTTTGTGGCAGTCTCTCAAATACTGGAATACTGCTAGTCCTTTTTTTCTCTAGACTAGGCAAATCCAAATCCTGCAACTATTCTTCATATGTTTTAGTCTCCAGGCCTTTAATTATCTTAGCTACTCCTCTTTGTACTTTTCCCCAAAGTCTCGACATCTTTTTTGTAATGTGATGATCAAAACTGAATGTAATATTCCACAATTAAGTATAAAGTGTATGCAGTTAATTCCACAATTAATTATAAAGGAAAACAGTTTTGAAAACTGTGGTTTAATTTGAATCTTGATATGAAGTAAGATTAATCTTAGGACATATTTTAAACATTTATTCTGGACATTGTGATGCCATCATAGAGAAACTGAGCAGCATCTCTGTATGACTTTTCAGCTCATTGTCAAATGTCTCATGAGTAGGAAAGAACAAATCCTCTAGATGGCAGACAATACCAAGGATGGATAAATATCTACATTCTTTTTCAATTTCATGAAAATTCACCCAGTCTTCCCATAATCCCTTCATAATATCCCCCAAGGAATGCTATTTATGGATTTAGGAGATCAGCATTCTTATGAACAGTCTGAAGTGATTTCCATATGTTTTGCTCTGCATATGTTGTATGACACAAATTGCACCTTGACCCTCAGAATGGCAGTAGGTTGAACAAATAAAGATCAAAACATGTAAGATTTGAGTCCAATGACTTTCTCCACATTATTTGTTGCATAGATTGCTTATAAACATAATGGTCAAGTTCTTCATTGTGGTTTCTGTGGGCCATTTTTGAACTTTCAAACACAGAAGAAATTTCAAATCAGTCATCAGTTTCACCTATGCTTGTAAGTGTATGTCAAGGTATTTTTCTCTTTGAGATATCAATATAGCAATCACTTTGGGATGTTAGGAGGAAGGTTTTGAAGAATTCTCTTTTTTCCCACCTAAGAGGATGTGTTCCTGCACTAATAGCAAATCTGCTTTGCAAAACTCCAAGTGGCCTTATTCTCTAGGCAAGAGAATTACAGGCCATTATTGCCATCTATTATGGTCCATATTTTTGCACACAAGATCTATTATCACTACCTGGCTGATCCCTAACATAGTTTAGTCGATGTTACCTTATTGTATTGTTTGAACATTTTTAATATGATCAGAACACCTAGTTGCAAGGGGATTTCACAATGTTATGGGGAGGATGAATAGAATAGAATAGAATAGAATAGAATAGAATAGAATAGAATAGAATCTTTATTGTCATTTAAATGTACACTAATCAGCATACATTAAAATGAAATTTTGTTGCATTCAGCTCTCAAAAAAATACCATTTTGTTTATACCCATATTCACACACATATATGACACACAGAAACATCACAGTCTAGTTTGAATGTATACATATAAATGGTGAAAAAAAAAAGAATCCTGTGAATTTACAAGATGGATAGCATAAGGAACAAACCTGTTACAGAATCTAGTAATTCTACTATAAATAGATGGACACATCTGGAATATTGAGAGTATGCTATTTGTATCCTAAGAAAATGGATACTAGAAGACAAAAATCCTCTCTTGAACATTCAGGATGTTTACTATCATCTTATGTTTTTCTGTGATTTGGGGGAAACTGATAGGCATTCTTCCCAAAAAACCACAACTGTAGCCATTCACCATTTTATACAGTATTCTAAAATTTTTGGTGTCTACGTGTGGCTGGAAGATATTGTTGAAAATAAAGATCAGGCTAGCCTTTTGCTCTCTAGCACTCAATTTTCTCATTTAAAAAAATTTAAAAAATCATTTTTTAAAAAAACTAACATTTAGATAAGCTGGGGACTTTGATGGACACAAAGAAACATGTTGGCAAATGCATTTCAGATTCTGAGCATTTAATTTAGTGTATTGTGTGAGTCCAAACACTTGCGATTTGCCTAGCAAACGTAAAGCAAACCATGGCTGACTGAGCTAGGACAAACTAGACTGGAAAGAGGAAGGAACAGAAGAGATGGAACACAGCCGAAGAGAAGCTAAGTGAAAAATAAGTGAAATCATGTCTCATGTAGATCTCACTCTGTCCAACTGGGAGTTTGAAGTGTGTTTGGTTTTCACTTCATTTAGCACTTCATTTGATGCTCATCACTCTGATGATGTTGGACCTCCAGTCTGTTAGAAATCCATATTCTTTTTCTCTCGTGCTTTGTTTCTCAAATAATAAATAAACCCTATATTACAAAACCAACATAAATGATAATGTTAAGTCTAGGAAAGTTTTCATGGTTTATTGCTAATCAGTCATACAGATACAAACTTGCCTGATACCCCACTTCGCACCATATACCAGTTGTGGCGAACCTATGGCATGCGTGCCAGAGGTGGCACTCAGAGTCCTCTCTGTGGGCACACATGCCGTTGCCCCAGCCTCGCCTCCCCTGCGACCCCCTCCTCACCAGCAGCCCCCCTGGAGGAGAGTCGCCCCCGAGCATGGCCCATGTGAAGCAGCATAGCCAAGGACATGGCAGCCAGGCAGCGTAGATAAGACTCTGTTCTCATGCCCCATCGCGCACAGTTGATGCTGCGGGGTGCGGGCAGAGGGCGTGGCCGCCATGGTGCTGCTGGGCTGCCTGGGCGATCTGTGGGAGGCCCTGGAGGCGGTGAGTGGTCCTGCGGGCAGGCAGGGCGGAGGATGGGGTGGAGGCGGAGCAGGGGTGGGGCAGGGGATAGAATGGGGGCGGGGCCAGTTTTTGAGCATTCGGTCTCTAAAAGGTTCGACATCACTGCCATATACCTTATATCATCCAAAACATATCATCCAAAACTGGTGTATCCAAGATCCAGAACTTGTGTTTGGGTAACTCTGGCTCATAAAACCCTCTATGGATTGTGAATCCCCCAACCCAGCCCATGCATTAAAACATATTTAGAAAGTAATAAACAGCTTCATCCCCTTGTGCAATTTTACATGCGGAGACCCAACTAAAAAAGCAATAAGCTAGTCGGATAAATCAGTGTTTAAAAGCTAGTGCAGCATACTATTTGTGTCCATACAGTAAGAATGGAAAATAAATGATAATGCTTGTAATAAGCAACAGTGCGTCTCTTGCTAGTAAAGGAAACCACGGTGAATGAGTTGATCGGCTCAAGGTGCTGTTGATCGACAGTATCAAGGCAAAGATTTTTCGTTCTTAGTAAAAAGTAGTCTCCTTCCAGTCAAGCTTGACTCTTGCTGATCAGTGACTCTTTGGAAATCCATGTAATTTTAAGGTCAGGTGCCCAGCTGATAAGGATTCAAGAGATGATTGGGGATACAGGAAAACCTCCAGGCTCCTGCATTATCAGTAAAGAGACCTGCCACCTGGGCGTTCAAGCAAAAGCTGTTAAAAATAAATTATATAAAACTCTGCCTGCTGTCCTAGAAAGTAGCTTGTTTCTAATGGGAAATAATTTGATTACTGAAATTCTTGCAATCCATATCTCTTCCATGTTCTTATTAAGAAGACTGTGCTGTTCATGCAACAGACTTCAGTTTGAATCAGCTGAATTCAGCCTATATATAGTTTTCTTGGCAATTGATATGCCAAGTTGTTTCTTCTTCTTTTTAACTTCCTAATCTAGCTGATGATAGTGTCATTGATGCAGTGAACATGAATTTGGGCAAACTCTGAGAGACAGTGGAGGAGGGAGAGGGGCTGGTGTGCTATGGTCCATGGTCCGGCAAAGAGTCAGACATGAATTAACAAAATCTAGCCTATAAATCCAAGATTTCCTTGCTTTCTTCTGTCCAAGTAATAATAAGATCAAACTCTTCTTAGGGTTTTTTTTTAAATTGAGCCAAAATAAATTAGTTGCTTCCTTTTCTGATTTTTTTTTAAATTAAGCCAGATATGGAATGGGTGAAGTACAAAATGTTACTCTCTGGGTTAAATTGAGAGGATAGCAATAGCATATACTGTTTTCATAGCCCTCTCTAAGCAATTTACAGAGTCAGCATATTGCCACCAATAATCTGGGTCCTCATTTTACCACCCTCTGAAGGATGGAAGGCTGAGTCAACCTTGAGCCGGTCAGGATTGAGGAATCGAACTGCTGGCAATGTGAGCAGAGTTAGCCTGCAATACTGCATTCTAACCACTGCGCCACCACGGCTCTTAATTTCTATCCCCTGGAAAGAAAAGCTTTATAAAAGGGGGATTTGTAAAGAATAGCAAGGAAGAAATCATTGCTCCCTTTGAAGAGCACTGATGTTCATCTCCAGTTTGCCTCAAAGCATGTAGATGACACTAGAGTTGTAGAAGAATATTCTATGGCAGGGGTAGGCAATCTTGGCTCTTTTATGACTCGTGGACTTCAACTCCCAGAATTCCTGAGCCAGCCATGCTGGCTCAGGAATTCTGGGAATTGAAGTCCACGAGTCATAAAAGAGCCAAGATTGCCAACCCCTGTTCTATGGGCATATACGGGTAATCCTTGATTTACAATCAATTGAGCCTAAAATGTCTATTGATAAGCAAGACATTTGTTAACTGATTTTTGTCCCATTTTACGACCTTTCTTGTCACAGTTGTTAAGTAAATCACTTAATGACATAGTTGTTAAGTGAATCTGGCTTCCCCATTGACTTTGCTGATCAGAAGGTCACAAAAGGGGATCACATGACCCCAGGACATTGCAACCGTCGTAAATACGAGTCAGTTGCCAAGCATCTGAATTTTGACCATATGACATTGGGGATGGTGCAGCAGTCGTATGGAAAATGGTCATAAGTCACTGTTTTCAGTGCCATTTTAACTTTGAATGGTCACTAAACGAACTACCTGTACATTAAAAATGGATTTTTTTAGACAGCATGCCTGGCTACCTTGCACAATTTTGCACAACCTTTTACTAGGTGTCAAGCATGAAGGTGGTTGCGTCATATTTTCTACTGGAATGACCAACTGAAAGCCCATAAAATTGTTCTGACAGGCGTTGAAGCAAGCAGTACATGCCAGAAAACCTGAAATATTGAAGCAGTTTGACGTGGAAGGATGGACCAGAATTCCTCCAGGGTAATGGAAGAGGCTGATTGTCAATTGCAGGAAATACAGGTGGTCCTCAACTTATGACCACAATTGAGCCCAAAATTTATCTTGTTGAGTGAGAAATTTGTTGTGTTTTGCCCCGTTTTTACGACTTTTTCTTGCCACATTTGTTAAGCGAATCACTGCACTTGTTAAATTAGTAACACGGTTGTTAAATGAATCTGGCTTCCTCTTTGACTTTGCTTGTCAGAAGGTTGCAAAAGGCGATCACATGACTCCGGGACACTGCAACCGTCATAAATATGAGTCAGTTATCAAGCACTGAATGTAAATCACCTGAGCATGGGGATGCTACAACGGTCGTAAGTGTGAAAACCAATCATAAGTCACTTTTTCAGTGATGTAACTTTGAACATCACTAAATGAACTGTTGTAAAGTTGAGGACTACCTGTACTTGGTTGCAATTATTGCAGCCAAAGGTGATGCAACCAATCACTGAATTTAAGGGGGAAATGGCTTTTTCACAGCGGCCATTCACATGGCAGATGACTGTGTCTATGAAATAAATGAAGTAAGCACCAGACACTGAGGTTGTCCCAAAATTGTTTTTTTTTCAAGGGGCAACTGGAGTTTCTTGTTTTTCTTTTGAAGACATTTCGCTTCTCACCCAAGAAGCTTCTTCAGCTCCTTTGGAAAAAAGCACCTTTGGGGCAGCCATGACCTGGATGACTGAGAATCTCCATAGAGATCATGTTGGATGGGTAGAAACTTTTGGGAGAGCTGAAGAAGCTTCTTGGATGAGAAGCGAGACATCTTCAAAAGCAAAACAAAAATGTCCAGTTGCCTCTTGAAAAAAAAAACAACCTTTGGGACAACCATGACATGGATGACTGAAAATCTCCGAAAAATACTCAGGTTATTTGTTTCATGCATCATAAGGACCTATAGCAGGGGTAGGCAACCTTGGCTCTCTTATGATTCGTGGACTTCAACTTCCAGAATTCCTGAGCCAGCCATGCTGAGGGAAAAGGGAGAGGTTTCCAAAGAATTCTGGGAGTTGAAGTCCACAAGTCATAAAAGAGCCAAGGTTGCCTACCCCTGACCTACAGGAAACTCTGATGACATTTGGTAGCAAAGATGTTCAAAACTTTACAAAATCCAAAAAGGGGTTAATATTTTTTTCACAGAACCACTTATTATATACTATATGTTTCCGGGTATGTGTCTCCTGTCTCTCTGCTATATCCCCATCTTGTCTGTCTCGGTGTTTGTGAGAGAAAAACATGCAGAGATCTGCCAGTTTTCTTTATGACTGGCTGTTCTGCAGAACAACCACAAATAATTCTTGCTTAATGACCAGTTACTTAACAATCGTTCAAAGTTACAAGAAGCTTTTAAAAAGTTGTTTGTGACCCATCCTCTCAGTTACAACTGCCACTGCCCTCCTCCCCCCCCCCAGTTACACACTTGCATTTTGGTGCCTCGCAACCAGCTCATGTTTACGTCCGTTTGCAACATCACATGACCACAATTTCTGATGTTTTTTGCTGTTTTCCAGCAGACATTGCATACACTGGATTCGCTTAACAACCCTGTGATTTGCTTAACGGCCATGGTGGCTCACCAGAAAAACAGTTTTTCAAGCAGAAAACACTATCAATTTGAGGATGGTTGTCTGTAAAGTGGGACAGACGATTGATTGTTTGCTCGTGCACTGAAGCTAGGATCTGGCAGAAAACTTTTAAGTGCTTGTTGCTTTGGCTTTTTACAGTAATTCTGAGTAGCTTTTGTAGCAAGAGGAGAATTTCATGGGCAAATATAAATAAGGTGGGCTTTGGGAAATCTGTCTTTCCTCTTTTAAAATTGAAAGTAGCCACAGTACGCAGGAGACTAGGAGAGACATGGATTATGGTACTCAGAAAGGACTTTGAAAAGACGGTTTCTCATTTTTGAAGAGGCATTAAAGCTTGGCATAAATTTTGCTGTGAAAATTAAAAGTTCAATTACGTGTTTGTATGTGTGTGTATATATATACACATAATATGCATACCTATGGACCCAAATAATTTACAACCTGCCTTTCTTTCTGCAGCTTAAACTGATATAATGTTCCTTCCTGTTTTTTCTTCCCACAACCACATCCACATCAGGCAGGGTTGCTGGTGTCAAACTGTGAGCTTCTGTACTGAAGGTGAACCAGAATTGAGTTTGACACCTTGACCATTACCTAGAGTCCTAGACTGCCTGAGACTTGGAGAATACCATTAGACCATGCTAGGTGTGATGGGCAAGTAGGTTTATGCAATGCTGTAGACTAAGCCATGGTTGTTTTGCTTGAGATTCAGGGTATTTATTTTATTAAGATCTTTATATGACTGCCCAATTCATTCACAATGACTCCAGATGGCTTATAGAACTAAAACCCCAAATATATATCCCAGTGAATACCACCCTCCTCAAACAAAACACCCGATGGGCTTCATATCATCCTGGGGTCCCCAGGCCTGCTGGCAAAACCATGTCTTCAGGGGTTTTTGAAAGAGAATCAAGTGGAGGCCAATCTTATCTCTGCAGAAATAATGTTTTAATCTAGAGGGAGGGAGCCACCACAGGAAAGGCCCTTCTTCTTGGTTCCACTAAATGGGCCTCCTTAAAAGAAAGGAACCATAACATGCTTGCCTCCCCTCTCTTGTTGGTCAGTTGCTGTAACTGGGAAAAGACAGTCCTTCAAATAACCTGACCCCAAGCCATGTAGGGTTTTAAAGGTGACAATCAACACCTGAATCTTCAAATATCATTCAAAGACATCTTTAATCTAACAGAGTTGGGTATAGGATTGTAAGTTGTGCTCATCATTTTCCTAGTTAAATTGTCCCCTGCCTAGTCTTATAACATGCAGGATTAATTTAGGGAAATAACATTTATTGAGGATGGCATAAATAGTTTGGCCTTCAAAGACAAGTGAAAATGAATATTATATTGAGTTGGAGTTAATTTCTGGTGATCATTTAGATTCAGCCATGCAATCTTTGTAGCAACAGTACATAAATAGTTTGCCATTGCTGTCTTCCAGGTTGTTTTTCAAGTTCCCAGTCCAATTTACAACCTTGGTATTTCCTAATAATCTCCCATTGAAGTCCTAACCAAATCTAACCATGTTTAGCTTCTGAGGTCAGACAAGGTCAAGCTGAGGCTGCCATTTCCTTTGCTTGAATAGTATGATTGGCTAGGGCTTGGATTGTAAGTGTAAAGGCCCTACTTTGCTAATTATGGACTTGTGGCATGAGCTTTGAACTATTATGTATTGTATATGCATACATACTTAAGTATGTGGTGATGATTATAGCCCCAACACTGACTCTTACTGTTGCTATACTTTATTATTGTTGTGCTGAATGTTGAACAAGAAGATTGCCAAGGCAATAAAAGCTTTCCCGTGTCTCCCAAAGGGAGTTGATAAATTAGGAGTGACATGGGAGAAACAGACCCTTAATAAATCTTTTAGCTAGCTACCCATTTTTTGCTTTATGGATGTTTTTGAATGCATGACTCGCAGTAGACTTTGTCTAGACTGGGCTTGTGAGCATCTGCATACTTATTTGAAAGTTAGTGCCCTAAAACACCATTGCAGAGATTTTTAACTGAATGTAGAATTTGTGCACATTCATAAATGAGTTGTGAGATAGCAAGGACAATGTGTGTAAATCACAACAAGGAGGAGCTGTGGTGTCCAGCCATGATGGCATGCCATAAATGGGCTGGGAACACAAACACCCCCCCTCTCTCTTTCTTCCAGTCCTGATAAAATGAATCTGTCAGAGTCTGTGAAAAAGAATTCAAAATTGCAAAATATTAGAGCTGGAACTTTTTCAAGTCCCTTTTGTATCAGGAAAGCAAGTGAATCTTCCCCATTGATTTGAGAAGCAGACAGCAAGAAAATCAAAGAATCCCAATCTTAACAAACTTAAACAGGTTTCTGAAGGATACACATTCTGCTTCCAAGATTCTATAACCTAACCCCATTTTTCTTTTCAATAAAGCTGGTTACTGTAATAAAACTCTGTGAGAACCTAGCCTTTTTGATCTTGAGCATCTGCTTCAGGCTTGGCACCAAAGGGAAGACCTGCCCTCTTTGCAGATACAGGAGTTACAAGCCCTCACCCCCAACCCTGACAGCTGACCCTCTGTAACTTTGATCTCCACCGTTTTGACCTTTTTCACCTGGAGTTTTAGGATGCATACTATCAGCACCTCAAACGTCTTATTTCCTAGGATTGTGCAGCTATCATGTGAGCTTAAAAAAAGATTGTTTTTTTAAGGAAGTGCCAACAGGTGTAGTATAGGTATCCAGACCTGCTTTGAAACACCATTTCAGCTTTGATCGAAGATGCTACTGATCCCTAGCCTTGGAGAATTTTTCTAATTCTATAATTCTATGCTAGCTTTTCTCCTCTGTGGTTCTCCTCCTTCCAAAAATTGTTTTACTGGCTTTTTTCTGTTTCTGGTTTAACTTCAGAATGGTCCAAGTAAGGTTATTCTTTTTTAGGAAGCCATAGCTTGGATATATTAACTCTGTGAAAACAGGTTTGGATATGAAATGCCTCTCCTAGTTTTATTTTTGGAGTGGGTTTGGAGCAATACTGACAAAATCAGAGCATCAGTGACAGAGAAAAAAAGTGTATCTTATACAAACAGATACTGTTTGTATAAGAATGAAATAGTGGAATGTACCAATTTCAGCTAAAAGTGGTTACAAATGAACTTTCAAAATCCTATGTCAAATTGATGGGCAGAGAAATTGCGTGGATTTCCCAGAGGATCAATTCTCCAACTCTTTGCCAAGGGTAGGATTTCCCAATTTGTGACATCAGCCATCCCATTTATGGTGACACCCCTTTTTGATGCCATCAACAAAGCTCAATGGAAGACGTTACCTTATAATTTAACTGAGCCACGGTATACCAGGGAAAATGCAGTCCACTGTGGAGGATTGCAAAGGGCGGTGCAGCAAATGTTTCATGTGCCACCCATGAAAGTGTCTTAGAAACTCTCTTCAACTTTGAAAGAAGTCTCAAAACAGGCGGCTGTTACGTATAAGCTGGATTGACAAGATCAGAAATGAGGAGGTGATAAGCCGCCTGGGAAAGCCAAGGGAAATCATCAAAACAATTAAAAAACGAAAATTAGAATATTTCGGACATGTGATGCGACACCCAGAAAAATACGGCATACTCCATTTAATCCTCCAGGGAAAGATTGAAGGCAAACGAGGTCCAGGCAGAAGAAGAACATCGTGGCTTCAAAATCTAAGGGAGTGGTTTGGACAAAACTCAGCAGCACTTTTTCGTGCTGCTGCTGATAAAAACAGGATCATCAACATGATCGCCAATGCCCGATAACGGATATAGCACAAGAAGAAGAAGAAGAAAATAAAAAAGTGTAGCATTATAAATACAAAAAATATTTTATGTTTATTTCTTTACTTACATAATAAAGTATGATATGAATAATCTCCTTTTTGTATTCAATTTCTAAATGCCAATGATTAATCTTTGGTGGAGGGGGTTGTACTCAGTTTGTAAATTTAAGAAAACCCCTAAAACTAATTCAGGAGCCCTTGGTTGCATAAATATTATCCTGTCTTATGACCTCTCTAAAAATGCTTTTTCTTTTAGGAAGATGCACTGCTCCAGATTCCTGTTGAGCAACACTGCACTTAGTTGATACTAAGTTGATACTAAATACTCCTCTGTGTATTAATGATTTACCTGTGGAGATGGTTAGCAGCATCAAATTTCTGGGTGTGCAGCTAACAAGTAGGCTGGCTTGGTCGCTCAACAGTGAGACACTGGTGAAGCGGGCACAGCAGTGCTTGCATTTTCTGCGTTGCATGAGAAAAGCACATCTTCCTTCCCCTCTCCTTACCACTTTCTATAGAGGGATGATTGAGAGCATCCTGTCATACAGCATCCCAGTCTGGTTTGGAAGCATTACTGCTTCACACAGGAAGGCGGTGCAGAGAGTGGTGAGGATGGCAGAAAAGATCATTGGCAGTGCACTCCCTTCTATCCAAGACATAGCATATAAGCGTTGCTCGAGCAGGATCGGCAGTATTGTCTGGGACGCTACACATCCTCTTCACAACCTGTTTTCCTTGTTACCTTCTGGGAGGAGGCTTCGTGGTATCCAAAGTAGAACATCCAGATTCAGTCACAGTTTTGTTCCATACAGTATCAATCTTGTGAACTCTCAAGCTTCCTCTTTCCGCTACATATTCAAGATGGACAGTGATCAATGGGTGTAGGTATATACATATGTATGTATGTAACATGTTTATATGTGTGTTACGTATGTGTACACTTTTGAGAATTTCATTTTTAATGTGTGCCAGTGTGCCCACAGTAAAAAAAATGACAATAAAGATTATCTATCTATCTATCTATCTATCTATCTATCTATCTATCTATCTATCTATCTATCTATCTATCTATCTATCTATCTATCTATCTATCTATCTTGATAGTTTTGGCATCAAAAAGGGTTAAGCTGCCAGTGTTCAAATACATGCACTGGAAATACATAGCAGAACACCCAGGTATGCCTGTGTGTGGTATGTGGTGTGTGTTTGTAATTCTGTGTAGCTTTATGCCTTGAGAATCTAGCATTCTGATACAGTAGCTGAGTCCAGCAGAAAGCACCATCCAGCATTTGAAGAGGCTAAAATAGTAAGCTCACAGCTTTATAAGGAGATATAAATACTAGAGCTAGCGAAAACTTTGGATACAATCTCCAAAGGGTATTGTATGCTGTCAATCTTGTCAGTATGCAAGTATTTGAAGGTATAGCTAACATATTATGTTCTCCTGCACTTGGAAAATATTGCACAGCCCTAACTGAGAGGAGAGGTCCCAGTACAGAAATAGACAGACAAGTGTGGCTTTTCCTGGCTGGTTGTTTTATAACCATTTCATTCACTGCACCACCCAGCCTGTTGTAAATGAGAAATGCTCTAGATATGCCACAATACGGAGCAGGAGCAGTCGTTTGGCAACAAAGCTTATGCAGAGAACAGGAAAATGTCTTCTTTATTTTCTTGCTGCCTCAGCAAATGAAAGGTCTCAATTTAGAACCAGTTTGGTAAAGCGGTTAAGGCATCAGACTAGAAACTGGGAAACTTTGAGGTCTAGTCCTGCCTTAGGCACAAAGCCAGCAAGGTAAACTTGGGTCAGTCACTCTCTCTCAGTCCTAGGAAGAAAGTAATGACAAATTGTGAAATCTTGCCAAGAGAACGATAGTCTTTTCCAGGTAGTTGACAAGAGTCAAAGACCAACTCAAAGACATTAAAAAAAGTTTTGAATTTGGCAGCTTCAGAGCCATTATAATCTAGGGATTATGTTGT
This sequence comes from Protobothrops mucrosquamatus, assembly GCF_001527695.2. Classification (NCBI taxonomy): domain Eukaryota; kingdom Metazoa; phylum Chordata; class Lepidosauria; order Squamata; family Viperidae; genus Protobothrops; species Protobothrops mucrosquamatus. Next base: position 280,452 of record NW_015386641.1, on the reverse strand, counting down.
ATTAGAATGGGGAAATTTGGATTCAGTTCCACCAACAGATACGTGGGAACCCACTAGCAAGACTCAAGCTACTAGCAGCAACAAATGGGGTTAAATTTGGAGAACGGTTCTATCAAATAATAATACTATAGTATTAACAGCTAGAAATCCAACTCTCTTCCTCCTCCCCGTGACAAAATGTGTGTTTTGTGTGTGTGTGTGTGTGTGTGTGTGTGTGTGTATTTCAAGGATGCACAAGGATGGGGCTTTGCTCTCTTCAGTTTCATTCATTCATTTGCTCCTAAGGAACTCAAGACATCATAAATAATTCCCTGTCCTCCAGTGTTATCTAGATACAACAGTCTTCTGGAATTGTTTGGGGATGAGACTTAGTGACTGGTGCAAGGTCACCAGGGAATTCCCATGTTCGTGTGTAGAGTTACATCTGGATTTCCATATCCCCAACCTGTCTACCACACAATGCTAATCTTTTGGTTTCCATTGCAAATTCCAGTTCCCCTAAAAAGTCACAAAACTGTGTGAAAGAGGAAGGTCTATCAGTTTTCTTGGTATATATATGACTGTGATATGCTGTTTGGACACCAGACCAGCCTTCCCCAGATGCCTTCCACATGTTCCCATCTAGCATGACCACGTATACAATATAGAAGATGACCTTTTTTTTCTTTTTCATATTTCCATAATAATTAGGGCTTCAGTGACTTATTGTTGACTCAAGACGCAAGTCTTTTGAATAAGCATTGACTGCAATTCAAGAGCACTTTGGAGCATCCCACAATGAACATGCTTGTGGCATGTTCTGTATATGTGCTGAAGCAGAGTCTGCATTGAGTTGAGATTTATTTTTGGTGGCTAGGGGTGTATCTCAAATCTTCCCTCTTCATTAAATAATTACCACAGTGGCTGCTGTAAGAGGTTTTTGAATGATCACATGTACCTAGATTATTATTTTGGTGCTTGTTTTAATAAATGCCACCAGACATAAATGCCATGTGGTCCTAACAACATTGCACAATTATTATTTAATTTGCACAAGTCAATTTACAACTGGTGATGTCACTTGCCTTCCTGTTCATCCTCTTCATAAGTACCCCTGTAACTGGGATATTTGTGTAATAATTTTAAAAAGCACTACAGGTAATCCTTGAGTTACAACCATTCATTTAATGACCGTTCAAAGTTGCAACATAGCTGGAAAAAGTGACATGACCGTTTGTCAAACTTATGACTGTTGCAAGATCCCCAAGCCATATGATCAAAATTCACATGCTTGGCAACTGATTCATACTGTATTTATGATGGTGTCAGTCTCCCAGGGTCATGTCATCCACCTTCTGTGACCTTCTGACAAGCAAAATCAATGGGGAAATCAGATTCACTTAACAACTGTGTTACTAACTTGACAACTGTAGCAATTAAGTTAACAACTGTGGCAAGAAAGATCATAAAATGGAGCAAAACTCATTTAACAAACTGTCCTGCTTAGCAACAGAAACTTCGGGCTCCATTGTGGTCATTAGTTGAGAACAATTAACCAGTGGAATAGCTTGCCTTCAGATGTTGTGGGTGCTTCATTACTGGAGGTTTTTAAAAAAAGACTGGACAGTCACTTGTCTGAAATGGTATAGGTCAGGGGTAGGCAACCTTGGCTCTTTTATGACTCGTGGACTTCAATTCCCAGAATTCCTGAGCCAGCAGGGCTGGCTCAGGAATTCTGGGAGTTGAAGTCCACGAGTCATAAAAGAGCCAAGGTTGCCTACCCCTGGTATAGGTAGAATTTCCTGCTTGAGCAGGGGGTTGGGATGGAAGATCTCCAAGGTCCCTTCCAGCTCTATTCTGAATTTAATTCCTTCATTGACATTCTTATTTGTGTCATGGCTTAAATCCTCCAAAGTAACCTGAAGTTTGTTCTTTTTAGATCTCTGAAAGCACTTTTCAGAAAGTGCTTAATATCTTTAAAACACAAACAGAACTTTGAGAATGTTCACTTAATATATTTGGATGGGTTTTCGTTTTTTTCTCTCCACCTTAGGGTTTCTTCCTTCCATTCTAACATTCGGCTTGCTAGGGAGTGGTTTTCCCTGCCTGAGCAACTTCATAGGCTGAAGGATTTCGTGGGCTGGGTTTTCCCTCAAACTGCCTCTGGAACCAGCTCTGAGCTACTTGGTGCTGAAGAGACGTAGCAAAAAACGCTGCTGCCGACTCTTGCTTCCCTGCACACGAAGAGTCCCACTGTGCTTTCTTTTTCTTTTGCTGAACCACAGCATGAATATTTAACAAGGAGAGAGGGCTAGGTGTTGCTTTTTAGAAGGACAATGGGGCACTTCCCTCTCCTGGGGCACAAGGTTAGTAAACTTCAAACTTCGTCTTCCTTGTGTCAAATGTCCTGTCATTCCTCATGACTCCGTGGAGCAGCCAGTGGAATAAAACAGTCTTTTTTTTTTTTTTTAAAGACTGCTGTATGGCTGCTGAGAGGGGGAAATGACTTTATATTTAAGGAAATGGTGTGTATGCTTTTGGAGGAAAGGCAGGCTGATGGAAATTGAGTGCTAAAAATGTCCCTGCTGTCTTGTGCAAGCTTCTGAATTGCTTGGATTTTGTGAGTCCTGTTTTTAGTTTGCTTTTGGTGGAGTTTCAGGAAAAGGAGCCGAGAAGTTTTTGAAATGGGGAATGGGGAATGAGCTAAACTTTTACAAAAGAATGGGCTGTTCAAAGTTTCGGTTTGAAAGTGTGTTCTCCAGCTACTTCTGTAGGTTAGACACTTCTGCCTATTTTGCTAAGTAGAAGGTGGAAAAAATTTCTAGGGGTGCTTTAAAATCAGCATGCCTTTTATTCCCATGGGGATCTTTACCAAACAAAACCAGTCAGTATCAGGCAATCCTAAAATCAGCTAATATGCAGATATGCACATATTTGACAGCCATTCTTGAACTTGTAATTAATAATCATCGGATGGGTCCATAAACCGTACCGATGACAAAAAAAAATATGTATCTGGCAAGGAAGAAATTTGTGAACATGGAAGGGGACAGACTGATCATATTCTTTAAAGTTGTTCTTCATTTAGCTATGAAACCTTGGTCCCATCATTAGCTCCAATCTAACAGACTTTATAGGGTTATTCATGTGAAGAGAAAACTAAGTAAATGGGTGAAGAATTATGTAAACCATCCAAAGTAATGGGGGACGGGGTAAATTTGTCAATGCAAATAAAACTGCAGATGTTGAAAATGCCCTTTCAATTTGAACCTCCAGAGGGTGAAATGACAGTGGACAGTTTATGATCACCTGGATGGTTCTGGTCTGGTGTTTAGTATCCTATCAACTGCATCCAAGTGACCATTGAGGACATTTGCTGCAAGATTCAGAACTGAAGAGCAAGCCTAAATGGTGCCATCCAGTTCTCCAATTTCTTGATAAACATGCTTGCCTTTGTAGCAATTTGAGTTCAGGAAATCAGGAAGCATTGTGTGTCTTCTCTGCAAGACTCCCAGTATGACCTTTGCATCAATTGATTTGCCTAGATTCAAAAGTAAACATGGGAAGCAGATCTGATATTATTTGTACTGTTCTCAGAATGAAGGATTTGAAACCAATTTATATCTAAAATTTATGTTCATGCATTATATAGATGGAAATGGAAGTCAGCTAATTAGGATTAGGGTAGGGCTATGAGATCTGTGTTGCAAAAATATAAACCATCACTAGATGGCAGCAAAAAATATTGAAGGACCGCTGCCCCTGCTGCCATCTTGTGGTAATTTGGATTTTTGAAGCACTGATCTGATGACCTAGGTAGAGGGATATAGTCTTGAAAATAATAGAGGACATATTGCGTGACAAACACTGGAAGTTGTATTTCAACCAATTTGGAAAATGTCAGCTTGGTGGAAGCTATTTTTCAATATTCAAGGATAGACTCCTGAGAAATAATACAAAAAGTTTCTGCCGATAAACTCATTGACAGAAATTTTGCATCAGTACTTCAGGTATAGGAAACTACGTAGACCACGGGTGTCAAACTCGATCGTGTCACGTGATGTATCGTAACATATCGTGACATTTTTTGCCTTTGCGGAGCCGGGCTGGGTGTGGCCTGCATGTGATGCATCCGGCCCATGGGCTGCCAGTCTGACACCCCTTGTGCATTTGGCAACTCTTCAAATATATTTGGACCTCCACTTATGAATTCTTGGTAGATATGTTTTTTTGCATTGTCAGTGCAAAGGTTTGGAGGACTGTTTTCTAGAGATTGTTTCTCAACCTCAGCAACTTTACCATGTATGAACTTTTCCTGAGTGAAAAAGAAGCAGTAATATGGATACAAAAAAGGAAGAGTGTTCAAATCACTGCAGGTGAAGCTTTGATTAGCATTTGCATAAAGGAAAATCTGCCCAAGAATAATTGCTTGCGGGCTTCTTCCTGAATGCTTCCTTGTAAGCACCAAGCATTTGGGAATTGAGCCAGCATTAATTCACCTAGCAGAAAATCGCCTTAGAAAGTGAGGTTTTTTTTTTAAAGTGAATTGCATATTAATATTGACTAGAATATAAAACCAGTAAACCATTTTGCTCTGCCTGCATTTCTTCACGTCATACATGTAGAGGATAGTATGTTTATTGAATAACTTGCATGGCATTCCTTCAATAGTAATGTACTTCTTAAAAGGGAACTGTCAAGAGCCAGCTTAACTGTGTCACTTATTTATTGCTGAAGTTTTGGAATTCCTTAGAGCAAGTTTGCAAACGAGGGCTGGCAGGCTTTCCAACCAATGTATCTTGATTTCTTTGCTGTCCTTGGGCAGAATTTATTCAGGATCAGTTTGGACCTTTCTGTGGTTCAGATGTGGGTTTTATGTTGAGAACCCACTGCTATTTGTTTAGCAAATACTGTTCTTTGAATGCAAAATTCTCTGGTTGCCTGTTGGAAGGCAGCATTAATGGTGATGGGTAGGTTGCCCAGTCAGATTTCCCCCGATGTGCGGGGGATTGTAACAGTCAGCAAGGTAATTTTGGCCAAGTCCCAAAACATCTGGAAGGCATCCTATTGGAGAAGCTAGTACAACAAAAGAACTAAATTAGAGATGATTTTATCTGCTTCTTTGTCCTAAAACATCGTTTTCTTTTTACTGAAAGTAAGCTCAAGCAGGTTGCAATAAAATAGAACAAATTTCAAAAATTTAAGGCCAAACTTGACATCATATCCTATCAGCAGCAGAAGCTCAACCCAAAGAGTAGATGAATAGGTAGGATCTTAGATGATGCAAAGGATTAAGCACCAGTTGGGGAAGGAATTCCATAATTGAAGAACTACCAATATTGAGAACATCCTCTGCCAAGTTGCCTCCCAATTCAACCTTAAATGACAGACAGGTACATAAGGGAAAAGAAGATTCATTCACACTGTTAGCACATTTTTAAAAAAATCTTCAGCTGTACCCATCCTGAACATTACATCAGATCACGGATGAAGTAGAGCTGGTCTGGTGTAGTGGTTAAAGCTAGAAACTGAGACCATGAGTTTTAGCCTTGCCTTAGGCACAAAACTAACTGTGACCTTAGGCCTGCCATTCTGTGTCAACTGTAGGAAGAAGCAATGTCAAACTAATTCTGAAATTTTGCCCCCCAAAATGGCAGGGACTAATCCAGGCAATTACCAGGAATCAAAAACTGACTGAAAAGCGTGTGTGCACTCGCTCACACACACACATACACGCAGAGAGAGAGAGAGAGAGAGAGAGAGAGAGATGGAATAATACCAAGAAAAAGTACAAAAAAAGTGGCTGTAGCTATTGTTGTCATAACCTGATCTCTAAATTTCTTTGTCAAAGATAAATTACTTGGAGAGCAAGTAATCCAATTGACAGTCCTTGAAGTTCAGCCTAGTCAGGAAACAGATACCATGATAATTATTGGAATTCTACTTTATTGCTGTAGGATATATTAACAGAATCCCCAAAAGCCTGATAGAGATTCACTCTCTCCCTTATATACAACAGAGAATAAAGATGGGGTTATCTTGAGGGGTTTGTTCTTTTCATTCCTCTCTTTTCCAGGAGCTAAGCTGATGTTTATTTAACTGATCTTGCATTCCTTCTTCAAGTATATCTTCACACTTCTCTACACTAACCTGGACAAATAAATGGGGATATTTGTAAGTGTTATTGTGGTGTCCTTGCTACAACTCATATACTGTACGTGATTATGTGAATGGTTTGTGGTAGATAGTGATTTTTTTTCGTTCATATATATGACGTCTGAAATAAAGGTGAAATTTCAAAATGTTGCCATGGCATTGATAGATTTTTTTTTACTTTTAAAAAAAATAGTGGGTAAATATGTCTTGTCTTCATCAGCAGATAAATCTTTGAAACTGGTCTCAAGTGGTACTAATCTGTTTTGGTGTCATTGCACACCAATAGCAGACTTAATCTGGATACATCCTTACTGTTAATAATACTTGTCTAATATTTTTTCCAGTCTTACTTCTGGCTTCCTGATTATCAAATCTTTTACTTAAGTCACAAAAGCTTCTATTATGATTATTTCCTTAGTGGAAAGTTGCAGAAGGAACCACGTCACCACATCTTCCTAGCTTCAGCCAAAGCAGAAATCAAAATGTGACTTTCATCTGCTAGGAAAAACTGGATTCCAGATTATCCTGCAGATGTATGAGAGGGTTTGGGCGGGTTCTTATTGGCCAGGGATTAGATTTAGGAGGGGTGGTGGTAAAGGGGTTTCTGAAAAAACTCTTCTTTTCAGAGTTCAGTAATTCCTTCACCCTTGCAAAGTGAATCTGGAAGAACATGATATCCAGTGAAAAAATTGTGAGGCAAGGAACTTAAATCGTTCCACTACCAGCTTAAATGTTCTTTTCTCAATTGCGTTTTAGGCAGTAGCCAGGAGATCAAGACCTTCAAACTGGGAAAAGTAGTTAGGAGAGAAGATTTATTTGTGTTTCTTGTAAAAGGAAATTCTCCTTTGAATAGCCACCAACTATCTGCAAAAAGGCTTAAGAGGAGACATTCTTTCAAGTAATTAAAATTAAGAAATAATGATTATTTTTTTATACTTCTTTTGAATACCCAGGATAGTACAGAGAGCTGTGAATGATAAGGCTGGTATTCTTATTTTAGATGTTTGGGGGCCTAAAACAGATGATGTGATGTGAGAAATTTCAGCTAATAAGTAACTAATTATTATTGGAATTTGGAATGCAGCATGCATTTCCATTGAATTTCACATCCAGTGACCTTTCACTGCAAAATATGAAGGTTCACACTCAAATAAACAGAATTGGATGTTTGTGATCAATCATACTGTACAGTTGAGGTCCAATTTTCATTATAAAGTGTTTGAAATGTCCTTTGAGACTCCCAGATGGCCTTCTTTGGCATAAATAATAGGGACAAAATCCCAAGTCAGTTGTCAGAATGATTGATTGGCTTCCTTCTTTTATTCCTCCTTAGTAATTAAAAAACCCTTTCCTCCTTTAGCTAGTTAAAGGAGGCACTCTAAGCAAGATCTGAAATAAGAAAATCTGTTTTGTTTTGTTTTTTTAAAAAAACCAATGGCTAACTCTGCTGAGCTACTTTGAAGATCAGGAAAAAAGATATTAGTAAAGGTGGTATTTGATTATTTCTTTTGTAACCCTTTTCTCCAAGCTAAATCTTTTATTACTGTACTAACATGAAAAAATATTTTTCTTTAATTCAAAACAATTTACAGTATCTTAAGCCAGGGCTTTTCAACCAGTGGTACGGGTACCACCTGTGGTACATTGGCACCTGGCAGGTGGTACGCAACAATCCTAGAAAAATGGTAGTGGGGGAGGGGAATGAGCTGAACCGGTGGCAGCACCGCACAAGCCTGAGCGAGAGATGGCTGGAGCTGCAGAGCTGTCAGGGCTCAGCGGAAGCTCCAGGATCAGTACCACTTTCCAGCTGATCGGTGCTTCTTCGGGGCTGTCAGGGCTCAGCGGAAGCTCCAGGATCAGTACCACTTTCCAGCTGATCGGTGCTTCTTCGGGGCTGTCAGGGCTCAGTGGAAGTGCCAGGATCAGCGCCAGGCTCCAGCTGGAGCTCGGTGTTGATCCTGGTGCTTCTGTTGAGCCCTGAAGAAGCACCAATCAACTGGAAAGCAGCACTGATCCTGGCACTTCTGCTGAGCCCAGAAGAAGCGCCGATCAGCTGGAACGTTGCAGCATCTCCAGGGTCTTGTGATTTACATTCAGCTGCTTGGCAACTGATTCATATTTATGACGGTCACAGTGTTGCACGGTCATGTGAAGTGACCAAAACCTGCTGCAACCACCCAGCAGACAGGGGGAATAAAAACCAAACACCCCCCACCCCACCCCCGCTGCCAATCCTCAACAGAAATGCTCACAACAATGAAAACCTTGGACAGGAGGAAGAGCGCCGCTGGGCACTGTCTTGCTCGGCTGTGGCTTGGGGGGCACTTTTTTCAGTGCCATTGTAACTTCGAACAGTCACTAAGTGAACTGTTGTAAGTCGAGGACTACCTGTACTTTATCATTTTTTTCCTTTTTTTTTTTTGGTCATCAAGTTTTTGACACCTTGCTAGGTGACTGGTGGTACTCGGATGCTGCCATATCCTAAAAGTGGTACAATGGGTGAAAAGGTTGAAAAGCCCTGTCTTAAGCCTATTATCTTATTAGGATCCTTTTAGATCTGCTAAAAATATGGGAATGGGCTCTTTCTTAAGGTTGGTTGTGGACTTAAATTCAAAGCCTTTCCTTTGGGAAAGATATGCTAACTGCTTTTTTAAGGGAGGGAACTTCAGATACAACATTTATGTCTGCCTTCTCTCCCTCCCCGGCCCCTCCTCTTCCCACAGAGATAATTGCATAGTCTGTAATAAGTATTTGGAGAAAAAGCATGCAAGGAAAGGTTTAAACACCTTTTACCAAAATGCTGTTTTTTTCTTTACTATTAAATAACAGGGAGTTAAGAGTTGCTAAGATGTGTAAAGGGACTAAAATGGCTACCCCTTCAGCTGTACTTATTGAAATAATAAGTACAGGTATTCCTTGACTTACGACCACTATCGACCCCAAATTTTCTGAGGCTTAACAAAACAGTTATTAAGTGAATTTAGCCCCATTTTATGACCTTTCTTGCCACAGTTGTTAAGTGAACTACCTGCAGTTGTTAAATTAGTAACCACAGTTGTTAAGCAAATCTGGCTTCCCCATTGACTTTGCTTGTCAGAAGGTTACAAAAGGTGATCACAGGACCCCCAGGACACTGCAACCATCATAGATATGAATCAGCTGTCAAGCATCTAAATTTTGATCAGACAACCATGGGGATGCTGCAATGGTTGTAAGTGTGAAAAATGGTCATAAGTCACTTTTTTCACTGCCATTGTAATTTCAAATGGTCACTAAACGAATGGCTGTAAGTCAAAGACTCACCTGTATTGACTCAGCCTTCCATCCTTCCGAGGTCAGTAAAATGAGGATTCAGATTGCTGGGGGCAAGATACTGACTTTATAAACCGCTTAGAGAGGGCTGTAAAGCACTCTGAAGCAGAATATAAGTCTAAGTGCTATTGCTATCTCACAGTCCTCTTTGCTTTCTCTAATTTAAATCTAATCTCATTCAAGATTCAGTGGGTGCTGTCTATCATCAACAGGTTAAGTCAGGTTAAGCTGCTGCACTGATCCTCCTCTGTGTGAGGAATGTCTCGTCCTTCATCATGGACGCTAAAATGTGTTCAGCCAGGATGTTAATTAGTAAGCAAGTCAACAAAGCACAAGATTCTTGATAGGTCTTCTGCTTTTACTTTGTTAAAGGGTGAGTTAAATGGGAAAGCTCATAGGTTCAAAATGTTGAAATTCCTGGAACGTCAGCCTGTAAGTTGTGAGACATTGTACAGCAATCAAAATAAGGCTGTGAGGTAATGCAGTTTCTGGATCAAGAGGAGTTGGAAAGATGCCACATTCCTGGCATGTTACAGTGCTAAATGAATGGAAATAGCCCAATGTATATGGCTTCAAACAATAAAGACGCTTGAATCAAGTTCATCTCCTGGTGGCTACACAAATACAGCTTCATACAGAAAACATCTATTTATGTAGATCTATTTATATAACACTCAGATCCTGAGATTCCAGATGGCCTACAATGTAGGACTGAAACATAACCTAACAACCTCAAAAATAGATTTTTGGCAATCCTGCAGAAGGGACTTGTAATTGTCTTCCTTGTGACGTTTTGCAGCTCCCCAGAGACCTGAGAGTCTCTTGTGGTTTCCTACACAAATACTGCAGGTAGTCCTCGGGTTATGACAGCAATTGAAAGGGGAATTTCTACTGCTAAACAATGCAGTCATAAAATGCAATGTCATGTGACCACATCACTTAGCACTGGCAATTCTGCCATTTCTGGTTGCCACTGTAACCCCAGGACTGCAAGTCATTCGTTGGAAAGAGGTGGGAGTCTTAGGCAAGGAGTGAGGTTAGGTTGTGTGGGTGCCATGGGCAGGCACTAGAGCAGGGGTCTTCAAACTTGGCACGCTGGCTGAGGAATTCTGGGAGTTGAAATCCACAAGTCATAAAAGGGCCAAGTTTGAAGACTCCTGCACTAGAGAGTATGGGCAGGCCAGCAGCGGCCATGGGTAGGCACTACAGAACACTAGAAGATCAATTGGGGGATATGGGTGTGTGCCCTGTGAAGCTCAGGCAGGTGGGTACTGCTGCAAAAAGTATTGTAATACTCTGTGCTAAATAACCATGGTTTATTACATAAGGCATAATTGTCTCCATTGACAGAACATGCTAAATATGTAAATTGTGATTTAGAAAAAAAAACCAGGATGGATTTGGGCAGCACACTGAGACAAAACTCAACAAGGCCCCTTACAGCTTTGTATGTTTCCTGTTCACCCCCACTGTACAGGTAGTCCTTGACTTACAACCACAATTGAGCCCAAAGTTTTATGTTGCTAAGCAAGACATTTGTTAAATGAGCTTTGCCCTATCTTACGACCGTTCTTGCCACAGTTATTAAGTGAACCACCGCAGTTGTTAAGTTAGTAACATGGTTGTTATGTGAATCTGGTTTCCCCATTGACTTTGCTTGTCAGAAGCTCACACAAGGTGATCACATGACCACAGGACATGGCAACCATCATAAATATGAGTTGTTTGCCAAGCATTTTAATTTTGATCATGTGACCATGAGATGCTGCAAGGTTTGTGTGAAAAGCGGTCATAAGTCACCTTTTTCAGTGCTATCGTAACTTTGAACGGTCACTAAATGAACTGTTGTAAGTCGAGGACTCCCTGTATATGTTATAGAATATATACACTTATTGCAGCCTTTGGAAACACACAAGATTGGAAGGACACATTGACAGTGTTGAGCAAATGGTGTTTCAGAATAGGTAACACGATGTTTCCACTTCTCAGTTTGTCAATGTGTACCCCATGAAATTAGCTTGGAGACCTTCACGGCAATGTCTGAATATGCTTTGATTTGTAAAGCAATTACATTGATGTAAGACCTGTCTTCCTTTTAATACACATTGCTTAGGCAGCAAAACCTGAGTATTGATTTATGCATCCATTTTCTGTTCATCTTTCTAAGCTCTTTAAAATATCTTCCCTTGCAATGAAAGGATAGAGGGGAATGCTGTGTGGGAAGAGAAAGACTTTCAGCTTTCTGTCCCCCCCCACCCCCTCCATTTCATTGTTTGCTGCTGAAGTGATTGAAGATATAAAGGTGGGCAGATGCCGTCATTATTTCTGCCCACATATTTTAAATTACATAAGAATGAACTTCAATATATTGATCACGTAGCTTGTCATTTAGATGTTTTCCCAATGCACCATTCCACTCCCATCCACCCCAGAATGTTGTAGGAACTTTCTCTCAATTAAAAGCAGATGAAACAACATAAGTGAAAAATTATATAATCACTGCTCTTCATTTGTCAGACAATTCACCCACTCTAATATATTTTAGAGGTACTGTAATCACCAGGAACCATCTGCCAAAGCAGATGGAAAAGGAGAGAGGTTGTGAAGACTTCTAAGCAAGCAAATGAGCTTATGGGTAGAGTACATGTGAGAACAAGAAACCATTAAGCTCACAGTGGAAAAGTTGACTATTTGTTTCCAACTTTGGGACTTATCCAATAGGCTGAGCATTAGCTCAGAAGGAAGAGGATGAAGACTCAATTAACTTGCAAACATACAAGCAAAGCACATTTGGATATAGATGGACAGAATCCATCGCTACAAAGCAGTCAATCTTCTATTCCACATGCAGGATTGAATAACAGAATAACAGAATTAGAAGGGACCTTAGAGAATAGAATAGAATAGAATAGAATAGAATAGAATAGAATAGAATAGAATAGAACCTTGGAGGTCTTCTAGTCCAGTCCCCTGCTCAAGCAGGAGAACCTATACCATCTCAGACAAGTAACTGTCTAGTCTCTTCTTAAAAACCTCCAGTGATGGATCACCCACAACTTCTGAGGGCAAGCTGTTTTTTAGTTCAACCCCCTGCTTAAGCAGGAAATCTTACACTATTTCACAAATGGTTGTCCAATCTTTTCTTTAAAACCTCGAGGGATAGAGCACCCACAACTTCTGAAGACAAGCCATTCCATTGATTAATTGTTTTAACTGTCAGGAAATTTCTCCTTATTTCTAGACTGGTTCTCTCCTTGATTAATTTCCATCCATTGCTACTTGTCCTGCCTTCAGGTGGTTTGGAGAATGTAGTACTAAAGACTGAGATTCCAATGCTCAAAGTGCCACCTTTTGGGATGGGTGGGAGATGTTTCTTCAAGTCAATCTTGACTTCTCATGACTACCTGAAAAAGTCTATGCAGTTGTCTTTTAAGTGGTTTGTCCTTGCCTTCTTCCTAAGGCTGAGAGACAAAGACTGACTCAGATCATCCAGCTGGCTTCCTTCCTTAAGTCAAGATGAGAACTCACATTTCCACGTTCCTGATGAGCACCTTAACCATTAGACCAGGGGTCCCCAATCCCCGGGCAGCCTGTTCAGATCTGGGTCGTGTAGTGCCATGTGGGTGCGTGCGAGTGCTAAGCTCCCTTCACATGAGAGGTGGCCCCTTGTGCTCATGTGTGAATCTCCCCTCACGTGAGCAGCGGCACCTATCACTCACAGGTAACTATCCCCTCTCCCTTCTCCCCTGCTGGGCCGTGAAAAGTTGGGGAGAAGTTGGGGATCACTGCATTAGAACATGTAATTTTTTTTTCTTACTTGTTTGATATAGCACCTATCTTAGTGCAGGATACATTATGTTAACAATGCTAGCTAAACAAATGCATCAGTAGAATACTCAACTAATAAGTTAAATAACACACACTTAATAAGAACCCATGAAAGTTTGTCCCACTCTAAGAGATTGGGATGCTACAACTAAGAAGGATCTCTCTTGTTTGTTTTATATGTAGATGGGTTTTCTTCAGACATTGTTTTACATGAATAAGCTATATAGTATTTCTACGGTATGATTAAGAGAATGGTGAAATTATATAAACTATTATATGATAGCAGTTATGAGTAGATTATAACTGGTGATACCTGCATTCTAGTCTCTCTCTTATCGTGGAAACCTATTTAATGACTTTGAATTAGCCCATATTTCTGGGGTGATTATTGTTACAACAGAATGAAAACAGAGCTCTCTGTGAAATTTCTTGAGTACCCGGATAAAAAGCAAGATATTAAACTAAGATAGGATAAAATATAAGGTAAAATAAGAGATGTTTTCTTTACTCATTTTTGCAAGCATCATTTAATCTGAAGAAATGCAGATCTGAGCAATTATATTTATTATGGAGAAAAGCTTCATAATTAATTTGGTCTGTTTTGGACCAGTATTTCTATGGTGATGCCCTCATGGATTAAGGAAAAACCAACAAACAAAATTGATCTTCACTTATGGGAAATGCAAAGGGAGATGTATGATTTATTTCATTATTTATATACCAGCTTGCTTCCTCTAAGTCCTGTCAATTTCGGTTATTATGATGTATAGTTTAACAATCATTAAGAAAGGTAACAGAAAGTACATTATTTTATTTTATTTTTTTCTTTTTATGGCAAAGTGAAGCAGAAAATTTTTTCTGCCTCCACCCAAAAGAACCACAGAATTTTAAAAAAAAATTAATCTAGGAGAAAACCAAGAATTTTTTTTTAAAGAATCAGCACACACAACCATTTATGTTCACTATTTGTAGCCAGAATATTTTTGCGGACATCAGAAATAGCAAGAAAATTTGAACAAATAAATTTGTCATTGTAGAGTTTTTAAAATCTCTGATATATTTATTTTTCTTCCAGAGCTGCCTCCTAATTACCTCTGATCCAGAGAAACACATAAATGTTTTCTGTCTTATTCAGTATTTTGGGATAACAAATCCAGCTCTAAACCTGAATCCCTTCCAATTCTGTCATTCTATTCTATTCTATTCTATTCTATTCTATTCTATTCTATTCTATTGGAATCTTCTAGAAATGTGCTTAAAATTAGCAAGATGTAACCTTTACAATAAATTTTAAAATAGTTCTATGGGGCTAACAGTTGTTGAAAATGATACCTTGATTTTTGTACGGTTTAATAGCAACTGCAAAAATTCTCCATAGCTTGGAAGAACTTAGTAGTAGCATGAACAATAGTTTGGCATTAATGGGCATAGACTGCTGTATCAATCTCAGTTGTGTTGTGCCAAAATAACAAATAAGAAAGGCAATGAATAACTTTGTTCTTAGGTTTCATTATTGTAATTCACCTCTCTGTGTTGTTGTTTTCACCAGTATAATTAATCTAGATATTTACAGTAAAGAACATTTGCAACAACTTAAGAACTACCTGGTAAGAATAGGCCATACTCTGCAAATTCTGTTTTCCAGGATTGATGTTCTGGAAAAAATGTAATAATCCATCATGGAATCTTGCACTGGAAAAAAATAATTAGGGTCTTTGTGTCCATCTCTCTGTTCAGTGTAGGACTTTGGATAAAAGTTTTACTTTTGAAACTGTTCTCTGAAACATACAAAGCTTGGTTATGTAGTATTTGACCAGGCTGAGCCTGAGGGAAGGGTCAAGCATGTCATCAGTCTTGAGTCCCTGCATGCCCACAAGAGATCTAACTCCAGCCCACCTTGAGGTCCTTCTACTCTTATCTCCTGCTAATTTCCCTTGGCTGCTAGTAGTTCAAATTCTTGTAGAGAGCTTAAGCTTACAATACATGTTTATACCCATTTGAACTGTCGGGATCTCCCGATGGCTCTTGACAGGTATTTCATTTTGGCTCCAGACTCTCAAATCACTGTTGGAGGGAGCAAAGTCTCATTTGATTTGGGTGCCATAAAGTTATATATATAATGTCACTCTCATCCTGAAAGGCAAATTTCTTGATGGATATTAGAATCTGATCTTCAGTTACATATCTCCAAATGAGTTGCATACCACAAAGTTGAGTCTGATCTTAATTGGCCTTTCTAGATCAGCTCCTAGATCTGTCCAAGATTTTGAGGAGTGGTGTTCCTTCCACTCCAGTATCCAGATTGCTTTATCTGGAGCTGCTGGGAATTAACTTTTGAGAATTGCATGAATATATCAGTGTGGATATATTCTAACACCATACAACATGTAACCTATTGCTGTAGATCAGCAGTTCCCAACCTTTTCCCAACCTGCACCCCTAGAACTCTTCTGATATATTCTCACACCCCTTACAAAAGTTCGAAATAATGGCAACGAATTATGCATATACATTATAATTTTGAAACTTTTAAACCCAAGTTTTCGGACCCCCTGGAATATTGTTTCACACCCCCAGGGGGTGGGAGCACCCCCGATTGGGAACCCCTGCTGTAGATAATTGAAAGGGCAAACTCAGCTTTGTGACTGCCTGGTTATTTCTAGTGTTTGACTTGAAAAATACTTGCGTATCTGCTTGTGGTTTTGGGGCAGCAGAGAAAAATTCCAATGTTGCTTTAGAACATTTTACAGTAATGGAACATTTTACAGCAATATGCCCTTGCTATAGGTTCATTTCACATTGGAATTTTGCTACTTTCTAGTGTTGAAATACAATTCTCAGAAATTCTAATGAATAGACTGGCTAGGAATTCTATAAATGTCAGTTCTATATAGAGGTCAATAGGCTGATGAAAGCTAACTCACTGCTAATTGTGCACTAAACTATAATGGTTTTCAGTGTGTTTATTCACACACCATCATTAAACAATACAGCTGAAAACAAAATTATCTGTGTCCGTCCGTCCGTCCGTCCGTCCGTCCGTCCGTCCGTCCGTCCGTCCGTCCGTCCGTCCGTCCATCTATCTATCTATCTATCTATCTATCTATCTATCTATCTATCTATCTATCTATCTATCTATCTATCTATCTATCTATCACATTTAGAAATCACCATCTCCCTCATAGATAAGCTTAACTTTCTCAGTGTTATTGTTATGTTTTCTTTTAGTGGTTCAGCCCTTGGAGTTAATTTATGATTCAGTGTATTGTGTGAAGTTAGATCAGTTGTAATTACATTAAGCAAGCTATAAATGTGAATAAAGAGCTATGAGGGTATTTATAGACCAGCTGGGAAGTTCACTGATATATTGATGACTCTACAGTTACTCAGGATCCTAGTTCAGACTATTTTTTTAATCAGTGGACTAATATTGGTCTTATACAGACCTTCTCTTGGTGTTTCCACCAGGAGACATATAGTCACAACGTCCCCCACTAATGACTCCAGGTCAGTTATAAATATAATAAAACCAATAACTATAAAAATAATACTCACATAAACAGCAGCTGAGGTAAAAACAAAATCCTCAGAACTACCACTAGCAAATTAACATAACCTCTGCACAAAATGTGCCACTCATCCTGATCCTTAAGTGTGGTGACACAACCATGTCTTTTAAATCCTCATGAAAGGCCAGTAGGTCAGGGCCAATCCAATTTCTGGTTGTATGACATTCCAAAATTTGTGAGGGTTTTGGGCCATACCAGATGGTCCTCTCTAATAGATGGGACCAAAGCATACCTGTCCTGCCAGACCTAATGGGACAGGTAGACATCATTGGAGAGTGACAATGCTCAGTTAGTCCTTTTGGTTGAAAGCTTGTGAAAAAAATGAAGAAATATTTCACAGTGAGTCATATCACATATTTCCAATGATATTTGCCCTGATGCAGCATGAAAAATATTACGAGGCTGTTCCTGCAAAATATTGAAAAAGTAAAATGCATTTTTATTTGAGCAGTGGTATTTTAAAATGTGGGAAATTGTTTTGGCTGCAAAATTGAACATAACACAAAAGGAGATTTGAGAAAACCTATTAGAAAGGATAAATTTATTCAAAACTGGGCATCATTCATTAGTTTTCTTAATCAGTTATTACTATTTGGACAAAATATATTTTAGATAGAATTGTTGTCTATGGATATTTGCCAAGATCCCAAATTATATGTGTTTTCATATATATCTAGTTTTTATTCTTTTTATCACTGGTTAATTTTGCTGCTACTATTTCTGATTTAAAATGCACAAACATAATTCAGTAAGTAAATAAAGAATTATTTATTTTGGTTCATCAGAATAACCATATTTTATTGAACAAACTACAATTTTGTAAATTCACATTTCATGTTAATTGATAAACCATGTTTTATAAACTTTAAAACCTGGGTAAAAATTACACAACACTACAAGTGAACAAACCACATTATGTCTTAAAAATGTATTCATCCAAATCTATACTTAGCAATAAAACTAATTGGATTATCTTTGTTTAGTTGCTGTCTCTCACAATTTGGGCAAAACACCAGGAATTATTTATCACATTTTAATGCCATCCTGCTTCTTAAAAATGCCTGTAATGTCTGCCCCACCCCACAAACACACAATTGTGTTAGGTGATGGAAGATGTTTAGCCCAATTTGCCTAACCAGAATTACCCAGTTAGGATTAGAAAGAATTAGAATAATTGGATTATAATTGAGTTTGCCATCCTTACAGATATACACATATTTCACACAATTATGTATCATCCAACTCGCTTAAGATTTGTACATTTCTCAGTAGCTAAATGTGATTGCCTTTTGAAGGACAGGTGGGGTCCTATTCCTAACCCCTCAGAGCAAGTTGGGAAAATTTGATATCTCCCAAAATGATTGACTTAACTACCACCGATGCCCAATAGGATCTGTGGGATGTGCAGCACAAAAGAGAAATCTGTCTTTTTGCTTTAAAACTAGGTGGTCAATCATTACAGAAAGTCCCAATAAACAAAGCAATCCAATAGAATATTGACTGTAATCAGGAAGGATTTTGTGTAATGTGTTCTTTCCCAGTAAAGTCTAACTGGGAATATATCTTTGATAAAGTACAAGTTTTGCATGAAAAAAATACCAGTCCATCAAAGCTTGAAATCTCCTCTAGTCAAACAAACCTTCTTAGAAGGTTTCCTGAGAAAATAGCAATATCACTTAGACTTATATACCGCTTTCAGAGTGCTTTACAAACCTCTCTAAGTGGTTTACAGAGTTAGCATATTGCCCACAACAATCTGAGTCCTCATTTTACCCACCTCGGAAGGATGGAAGACTTAGTCCAGTGATGGCGAACCTTTTAGAGACCGAGTGCCCAAAAACTGGCCCCGCCCCACTCCACCCCCCTGCCCTACCTCCGCTCCACCCCCCATCCCTCAACCCGCCTGCCCACAGGACCACTCACCACCTCCAGGGCCCGCCACAGATCGCCCAGGCAGCCCAGCAGCGCTATGGTGGCCACACCTTCTGCCTGCGCCCTGCAGCATCAACTGCATGATGGGGTATGAGGGCAGAGTCTTGTCTACGCTGCCTGGCTGCCATGTCCTTGGCTGTGCTGCTCCATGTGGGCCACGCTCGAGGGCGACTCTCCTTCAGGGTGGCTGCTGGAGAGGAGGGGGTCACGGGGGGAGGCAAGGCTTGGGAAACGGCACATGTGCCCACAGAGAGGGCTCCGAGTGCTGCCTCTGGCACCTGTGCCATAAGTTCACCACCACTGACTTAGTCAATCTTGAGCCAGTGAGAATTGAACTGCTAACCTGCTGGCAGCTGGCAGTCAGCAGAATTAATCTTCAGTATTTCATTCTAACCACTGTGCCACCACTGCTCTGTGCCACCCACTTGATGGCATAGAAGATCAGAGTTGGGCCTTCCCTACGTAATTAATTTGCCACTATTCTACATTAAGCAGATTCATTCTCTGTCCATGGAGAGGATGTTTTTCACTATGGGTTGGGATGCATAGTGCAGCAATATACTGTACAATAGTAACCTACATGCTATGCCATAATGTGGTTTGTTTGCTTTTCAGTGTTCTCTTTTCCCGTTGTTTATGGCTTACAATAGTTTCCTGGACAAACCCAGCCAGTGGTGGATTACTTAATAAGCCATTCTTAAATATAAGTTGTTGTATAACAGCTGCATAAATTGTTATGAAGTTTTTTTTTAAAGTGTCTGTAAGGGAGGGAGATCAAATGGGTAGGCATCTTTAATTTAATGAGTTTTTGTGCTTGTTTTTATGAATGAGGTATAATTACGGTGAGTCTTATAGCACACATCCAGAACTACCTCAGCTAACATGTGTTATTGTAATAATTTCCATGGCAGCACACAAAGATGTCAAGTCATCTCATTAGTAATTGGGGGATAAAAATGCCAGTTGATGCAGAAGATCAGATCATGCTTGACTATAATTTGATGCCAATCAAATGGCATTCAGGGAAAATTCTTAGGCAAAATAATAGATGTAGGAAGTATTGATTAAAGCCTCAGATATTATAAAATGATTACTATCACAGGTAGAAGTATGATTTAAAGCAGAGGCCCCCGACCTTTTGGGCACCAGGGATCGATTCCGTGGAGAGAGCTTTTCTGCAGACTGGAGGGTGCATTGTTTTGTGTGCTGCCTGCATCCTTCGGATGGGGCTTTGCTTGTTTGTTGCTGGCATGCTGCAGCCCGGTACTGGTCCACGGACCAGGGGTTGGGGACCCCCAATTTAAAGGAAGGAAACTAGAGCAGGGGGTTGGACTAGATGACCTCCAAGGTCCCTTCCATCATCATCACCATCATTATTATTATTATTATTATCATCATCATCATCATCATCATCATCATTATTATTATTATTATTATTATTAGGATTGATTGGCAGGTAGCTACATATCTATACTAACTTCCAAGCAGATATGAACAAGAAAGAGAAAGTAAGAATTCAAGTTCACATATAAGGAAGCCTTCCTAACGTTTCCAGTCTGATAACATAAAGTACATTTGACTGTTTTGCAACAACAAAGAAAACAAGCACCCAGCCGCTCACAACACCTATCTGAGAGTGTGCTTGACTATTATACAGGAGACGAAACATATCCAAGAAATAAATGTTGGATACATCAAGAGAAGACAGAGAGGGAGAATTCTAAAGATATAAATGCATCCTATACAAGTAGTCCTCAACTTTAAGACCATAATTAAGCCTGGAAGTTATGGTTGCAAGTTTTTACAGTTGTAAAGCAGGTCATCACATGACTGAATCCAATTTTACAATCTTTTTTGCAGTGATCATTAAGCAAGCACCATGGTTGTTAAGCATTGATCATGGGACAGTGAGGATACTGCAACAGTCATAAGTGTGAAAAGCAATCATAAATCACTTTTTTCAGTGCTGTTGTAATTTTGAACAGTCACTAATCGAACTGTTTCAAGTCGAGGACTAACTGTATACTTGGCCCTCAGTAAGAGGATTTCTGCCAATTCAAATACTGAAAACCATATAAGGAACGGTTGCCGGAATTGGGTGTGTCTACTTTAACGAAGCGAAGGATGAGGGGGGACATGATAGCAGTGTTCCAGTATGTCAGGGGCTGCCACAAAGAAGAGGGAGTCAAGCTATTCTCCAAAGCACCAGAAGGCAGAACAAGAAGCAATGGATGGAAACTAATCAAGGAGAGAAGCAACCTAGAACTAAGGAGAAACTTCCTGACAGTTAGAACAATTAACCAGTGGAACAACCCGCCTCCAGAAGCTGTGAATGCTCCAACACTGGAGATTTTTAAGAAGAGACTGGACGGCCATTTGTCTGAAATGGTATAGGGGTTTCCTGCCTGAGCAGGAGGTTGGACTAGATGACCTCCAAGATCCCTTCCAACTTTATTATTATTATTATTGTTGTTGTTGTTGTTGTTGTTACTACTACTACTACTACTACTACTACTACTACTACTACTACTACTACTACTACTACCAAGGATTAAGGGACCATCTCTTTTCACCATCAGTAAAACCAGTGTAACTGACTAGGTTGAGCTCTTATTACACGAAACATAATCATCTCCTCTGTCTCAGCCCACTTGGTGCAGTGGAAGGAGTGAAGTGCCAGATAGAATTCCAATGCTGTCATTCATTTTGACAGACTAGAAACATCACGTAGGAATCTGATTTGGCAGGTGGTTATTTTATCTGCCTGGTCTATTATATAAGGATCCCAGAATAGCTTTCGGAATGATATACAAAAGCAAGAGCAGGAACTGGTACTGTATGTTGCTAGCATTAAGATAATTAAAAGCATGCAGTTAGTTTTCTTTTTTCTTTAAAAAAAAAAGACTGTTGGAAATATTTATGATAGCCAAAGAAAATGTATGACTGCAAATGAAAGTGAAACACTGCTGCTTTGGACTTTTTCATTAAGCTAGTAAGGAAAGCTTGGCACAAAAATCCATTTTGTCTTCCATATTCTCTTATATGCATTGTAAAGATTTCTGGGTTTTCTCTTTTTATCTTGCTCAACCACAGCTTAAGCATCCTTTGGTGAATAAGCGTAATGGCTGTTTTGCACACATCATACGAAATAAAACCCAAACAAACCACATTATGGCTTCATATTGTTGAAATGTAACCAGACATTTGTGCCTTGTAGAATTCTTATTTTAAATAGATTTCCTTAGCAACAGTAGAGCTTATCAGAAGTAAATGAAATTTTCTTACTTGAATAATTTGCTATGGATATATATGCCCATACCTCTATTCCCTTTCGGGATAGGCAACATTATGCAAAGGAATAAAAAATCCAGAAAGGAAATATAGGTAAACTAGTTGCTGTATTTCTGTATTTCTCCATAATTTTCTATTCCTGCTGTCTATCCTCCTTCCTGCCTCTACTTCAATAATGATTTTATATAATGCCTTTTATCTTTTTTTATCTTATCACTGTTCTTTTAGAGGTTTTCATCAACCCTACCCAGTCACAACTTTCTCGGCCTTCCCCTTCCTTCAGCCTATCACTTAGCTTCATATAGTCAACGAACCAACCAATCAATCCATCAATCCATCAATCAATCAATCAGAACAGAGACCTTGGAGGTCTTCCAGTCCAACCCCCTGCTCAAGCAGGAAACCCTATACCATTTCAGACAATTGAATATCCAGTCTTTTCCTAAAAACCTCCAGTGATGAAGCACGTATAACCTCTGAAGGCCAGCTGTTTCACTGGTTAATTGTCTTCGCTGTTAGGAAGTTTCTCCTTAATTCCAGGTTGCTTCTCTCCTTGATTAATTTCCATCCATTGTTTCTTGTCCTGCCCTCTGGTGCTTTGGAAAATAAGTTGACCTCCTTCTCTTTGTGGCAACCTCTCAAATACTGGAATACTGCTATCATGTCCCCACTAGTCCTTCTTTTCTCTAAACTAGCCAAACCCAAATCCTGCAACGGTTCTTCCTATGTTTTAGTCTCCAGACCTTTAATAATCTTAGTTGCTATTCTTTGCACTTTTTCCAAAGTCCCAACATCTTTTTGTAATGTGACTAAAACTGGATGCAGTATTCCAGGTGTGGCCTTACTAAGGCTTTATAAAGCGGTACTAATATTTCACATAATTTTGATTTTATGCCTCCCTTTATACAACCAAGGATTGTGTTAGCTTTTTTGGCTGCTGCCGCACGCTGCTGGCTCATATTTAAGTGGTCGTCCACTAGTACTCCAAGGTTCCTCTCACAGTTACTGTTTTTGAGCCAGATTTCACCTAATCTGCATCTGTACCTTTGGTTTTTCCTGCCTAAGTGTAAAACCTTGCTTTTCTCCACATTAAATTTCATTTTGTTGGCTAGGGCCCATTGTTCAAGTCTATATTGGTTTTGCAACTATTATTTTCATTCATTCTCTGTAGATGATCAAATCACCCCTACCTCTTTTCATCCTGTTCATTCACCTTTAAGTTCTTTTCACAGTTCTTCAATACCCATTAATTGTTGTCTTATTTTACAACAGGCACTTTAAGCAAAGCTTAAAGCTTCAATGTAATGGCCCATTTGGAGAAAGGATGTCTGTTAAATCCACATATACATAATTGATCTAATTTACACTTGTATAAGTGTGCATCAACATTCTTACATCATTAGTGTCAATCCAGGTCAGTTGAACATTAAGTAATTATACAAGCAATGTAAATTAACAGGAGTGAGGCTAAAATTCTACACATAATAACACAGATTATGCAAATTAATACAAATAAGTAAGTAACATTAATGGCCCTGGAAGACTTCAGAGACAACAGGTGTGTCCGTTATTTCAGGGGTGAAGTCTGAATATAAATTTAGGTTGTATCTGAAGTCTGCTAAATGAAGGTCTGGATAATTTTTTGTATTCCATTTCCATTGCATTTGGTTTTACAAAACAGTTGCATAATATCACTAATCTTTGTATAGAGCATATATAATTAGCTGCATCATCAGTTAGTCGATGGATGTGGTCTAATTTGGCCATGAATTTTGAATGGTTTCTATATCATTTTTTATGGTTCTTAAATCATTATTTGATGATTTTATAATTTAATTGTATTTAATTTATTTTGAGCAACCGAGAATAATATTTTTGAGATGGGTAGCTATATAAATTAGAATAATAAATACTTGAACTCCAAGTACTGTTACCATACCAAATATCTTCTATTTGTCTGGTAACACTGGCCCGTGGTTCCATGATCAAATTAATTTAAGAGAAAATAACAGACCTTCTTGATGATGAGCGATCTTGATAGATGAAGAAATGACTTCATTATCATAACTCTAACAAAAGAATTAGAATGCTACATATTAATCCAGTTAATAGAAAGGTCATCCATATTTGATGAAGATATCTTTGTTATGGCAAATCATAACATGCAAGAAACTGGGAAACTGTAAAAGAGAAAGGGTTACCCATGAGCTACCATGGCAGGACAACAAAATAGCCATATTTTATATGTTTCTTGAGTGCTATCTAATAACTATCCTGATTTCGGATCTTCTACTCAAGCAGAGAGTTGAACTAGAAGATTTCCATGGTCCTTTCCCACCCCGTTGTTCTATGTTCTAATATGATAGCAAAAGACAGCAATAGATTTCCCAAATGGAATCTGATAACTGCATGGATGTTTCTATGTAAACTGTAAGTCACTAGAATCAAGCTTGACTTGAACAAACTTTTAATTTTTTTTGAATAAATTGCTTGGATGGAAACTGTTTAAGTCTGTAATCTTGTGCACATTTATTTGTCACATTTTTAGCCTGCTCAACTCCTAAACAATTAATTGTGTGTGAAAACCCTCAAAGTCCTTCTTTCTATGGATAGATGTGTTGTTAAGTTAGTCTCCAACAGATTTACCGGGAAATGAGTTCTAATAAATAAGAGAGCTACTCTGAGGAAAATGGTTAATTACTTTAATAACAGTCAACTAATCTTAATTTCTAATAATCAGCAAAACCGTGGTGTTTCTAGACATTTATTACATTATTGCTACTACATAACCAGGTGCTGTATGGACCACTTGTAAGAAATCAGTAATCAGAAAAACAGATATTAACTCAGTTTGGATTTCCTGCTTTACATCGTTACTTTTGGATCTGTAGCTATTTTTTTTAAAAGTGGTTTTGGATGGTAATGTATTGTAATAAACAGCGTTAGTTCATAGTACTATTCTATTTGCTTGGATAGCAAACTTGGAAAAAAAGGGTGCGTGAAAGTCACAGGTAAGAGGAGAAAGATAAAAGGTTAATCTATAGAATGTATGTTGCTTTCAACATCCCAAGGGAATAACTAGCGAACCTTAATTGTACCTATGGTATATACAAATACAGGTAAATTGAATCCCACTTGACTGAACTAGTCCAAATACCTGAGTTTGTATAATGCACAGAGCCTGAACTAATATAGAGCCTGTATTTGAGCCACAAACTAAAGAATTATGCTTTGGATTTTTTTTTATTTGACCTCAGCCCTTTTGGTTTTACTTTTACAATCTACAGTATGAAACTTCAGATATATTAGTGTACAGCTCTCACTAGCCAGCTAGTCTATTCAGACTTAGCAGGTTGGCTAAGGCAGTTCTGAGGCCATCAGTCAGTCTTAAAATCTGTAGCTTAAAGGTTGGGGAAAAGTTGTATATCAGCTTGTAGGAGAGGAAGGGATTGACGTGAAAGGCTTAGAAGAATTGTCAGATACAGAGTGATGAATAAACAGCTAAAAAAGAGCCATTGATTAGAGAAAAGACAATGTCTAGACTCTAGAGTTACTGGTGACTGGAAAGCCCTTATGGACTTTTTACATAAAAAAGAAGGAATAAATGAACTTGTGGTTTCTGGTTTTGATGATTAGATAGCAAGGTTAAAATATAATTGTACTTATAACTTCTATGAAGAAAATCAGAAGCCACTTTTTAAAATCTTTCTTTATATCTTTTTCTTTTCTTCTACGTTCATTTATTTTGCACGTTAGTTTTTTTCTTCTTTCTTCCTTTCTTCTTTGCTGTTCTATTTTAATTTGTATTCTTACTACTGGTTAAAACTTTCAATGAAAAATTATATATATTCAATAAGATGGATGGATGGATAAATAAGAATTGTCAGAGACAATTGATAGAATCGCAGAACAGCTGTTTCCAGATGAGTCAGGGATTGCCCATAAGAAAACTCTCTGTGGCATAATTATAACAACATTTTGAGACCTTGTAATTAAGGGACTGACTAGCTATGTTTAGTTCAGAGGTGGACCAAGCTGTGACTATGAATTTTGTTTTTATGTGGAGTTATTCAGCTGCAAAAAAAAGGTCCAGAAAGCTGGAAATTTGTTTTGTCTCCATTGAAGTTACTGATTAAAACTCCTGCTGCTCTCTTTGCTCCATTACTCCTCAGACCTAAGAAGAGTTTTGTTGTGTTGTTAATATGGATTTCTGAGGTGGGTTTTACAGAAGGATTAGTACTTTCATGGTTTTATTCTCCCGGTTTTATCTTTCCAACCACCTTATGTGATCCTTTGAGGCTAGAAGCTTCCTATTGTTGTAAAGTTATCCAGTTAATTTACAGCAAAGAGAGGAAATTGAACAGAGATCTCACTACTTCTGATGTAATTACACCACACTTTATCATTCCTCCTTAAAAAAAAACACTAAAATAAAATTTCTAGCTTTCATAGCTGTGAAGATAATGGTGCACAGTATTTGGGCAATGTAAGCTACAGTAGTATCTCAGTAGACAGATGAATAAATTTGATTGATTGAGAAACATACATAGTAAATGGAGGTTTTGAAGGGATTTTATTATGCTTAAGCTTGATATTATTAACTACTTTATATTGATATTAGTAGTGATATTTTATAATCATTTTATAAACATATATTTTTGTTTATGTGCAGGCTGTAAGGTTCTCCTCTTAGCTTCACAAACTTCTCTGGGCTATTCAGAAATTTTAAATAGCCAAAGAAACTCCTGAGCCGAGGTTTCAGCAAGAAAACAACTTTTATTTTGATCAAAACAGAGTCGGGTGTCCTCCTCCCTTTTCGTGGCTGCTTAAAGGGATGAAGACACACAGAGAAAATATTTCTTCCACTTTTTATACCTTTTCAGAACACAGAGACTCAAGTCTCGGTACCAGGAGTAAGAAAGCACAGAAAAACAAATTCCAAGGTGGTAACTCATACACATCAATCCAGGTTAACTCACCTTCTCCCTTCCCTATTTCCTGGACCACTGAATCTCATCTTACTCCTTTCATGTAAGCAATCACCTGTATATAGAGCATAAAACATTTGCTTTTATGTAAATAATTTCCCAATATAAGGCACCCACAAAGCTGCTTGCACATAAACAAAAATATATAGTTATAAAATGATTATAAAATATCACTACTAATAACAAGCTTAAGCATAATAAAATCCCTTCAGTTTTCAAAATGTGTCACTAAGCAGGGTTGTTGTTGTTTAAAAAATGAGATGCTTACAAAATGTCATTATGGCCTAGAATGCATTTAATACTAAATCACGTATAAACAAAACACAGTATACTTTTCATTATATGTAAATTAAGCCATTGACTGAATTCATAACTCATGTTCCACCATGATTTGTTTTACCAATTTAATAAATAAGCCAAAATTGACTAAATTTGCGCATCACATATTGAGCTATAAATTAAGCTATACCTCATTGTCAGGGTTCTATCCAATATGTGAACTTAACCAGTAGTGATTAGTTAATAAATCGTGTTACCAAAACAAGGATGAGTCAAGATATGGACTTGAAGTCAGCCTTTTAATAAATTCCTCCAGATTAATTAGAAGCTGAAGTGAATAGAAGAAAATCTCTTTGTTAACCTTTTGAGTCATCTTTGTAATTATTATCAATCTTATTTGATTTGAACACATGGTTAGGACCCCATCCAAGTAACAAGCTAGCAACTCAGGATGTTCTCATGAAAAAAATTCCAAAGCTATCTATTTTTTTATTTTCATCCTTTCCACTTGTGTGTTCAGGCTTACGCTTCCTTGTGAATGTCTCCTTTTATGAGAAGCATGACTTTTTAAATGGCTGTTTGTTTAACACTGTCAACATCCAATCTAGTGAAATGCTATTTTTTTTTCTTTTTATGGCAAAGAAGGCCTCAAACATTCATCTGAATTATGAACACTGGGCATACTTCTTATTTTTTTTCCTGAAAATGAACAGGATGTATTTTCTAACCGTTGTGCTGACCTGTGGTTTCTTCTTTCCAGACCAAAAAGTAAAACAGATTGAAATTTTCACTCAATTTAGTTTTAAGCCATTCATGCAAAGGGTTTCAGCTCTAGGAATAGTTTTAATGAGAACTTGCCTTAGGCTTCAGTCATATACACTCATATCTCTATATTTAAACCAAATATAAAATGTGAGGACACAGATTACATGTTGTTCAGAGATGATTGGTTCGGTTGTCTACATCCCTTCAAAAAGGGGACTAGAGGTGAATGGTTGAAGCAATTGGATATGTCTAGTTTAATGAAAAGAAGGACTAGGGGTAACATGATAGCAGTGTTTTAACATCTAACGGGCTGTACAGAGAAGAGGGGGTCAACCTATTTTCCAAAGCACCTGAAGGCAGAATAAGAAGTAATGGATGGAAACTAATCAAGGACAGAACCAATCTAGAACTAAGGAGAAATTTCCTGACAGTGAGGACAATTAATCAGTGGAACGACTTGTCTCCAGAAGTTGTAGGTGCTCCAATACTGGAGGTTTTCAAGAAGAGATTGAACAACCATTTGTTTGAAATGGCATAAGGTTTCCTGCTTGAGCAGGGGGTGATCTAGATGACCTCTAAGATCCCTTCCAACTCTGTTATTCTGTTATTCTAATAAAACAGAGGGGGAAAAAATAAGTGGAGGACCCTAAGGGTTAGCAGCTGACATGTTTTAAGAAGATATGAAAAAGCTGAAATGAGTTTTACAAAATATGAAAATGAAGTGTGGATATTGTTGCAATAAGCTAGTCAGAAATATTCACAGAAAAGAAACATGGAATTCCCTGGCCACCTGTAAGCTCAGCAAATCTAACACATCAGGAAAAGTCTGGTAAGACTATTTCTCTTGAGGTGTTAACTCCTGGTTTGGGAATTTTCTTAGGGAAAGTCATTTAATCACATGAGCCACCTTCCGTGATTGCAAGTGCCTAGATTTACCCTTTGGGGGATGAATTGGATCACAGGTTTTTTAAAAAAAGAAAAATAGCTGAGTTGGAGGAGAAAAGAAGGAATAATGTAAATGCTGGTTGTTTGAAGCCTCATAAAAAGACCATAACTCTGGTCTTACGGAAACAGAAAAAATGTTGAATACAGTAGCTTGTGCCCCGCTAGGTCCTTCTTGCTATTGTTTGCAATGTTGAACGTAATGTAGAATTGCAAGGCAGTTCCCAACCCTGCAAATCTGGCCCAAAACATTATATTGGTTACAAAAGAAATTTGTAGAGGTCGGGTCTGATGACTGACTGTGAGTCAGACCCATGCAGTGCTTCAGATTTTTCCATATTATTCTACAGGAAGTTGTGAAATATTTTGCTATGCATTTAAGTAACTTATAGAATATCTATTCTTATAGCTATTTTCTTCAAACTGGAATCTAACATAGATATTGGACAATGAACCCATACCTTATTGTCACACCCTTGCAAGACAGTCTGGATAAGAAATGCAACTCAAAGTGCTAGTTCTAATTTTATTCTAAGGTTACATTAGCAGAATCTTGCAGGTACCTCTCTTCACTTTTACAGCCCAAGAAACTGGGAAGGGTCCCTTCTGAGATCCCAAAGATGCTTTTTCACAAGGCAGCTGGATTTTCTTTCTTTCTTTCTTTCTTTCTTTCTTTCTTTCTTTCTTTCTTTCTTTCTTTCTTTCTTTCTTTCTTTCTTTCTTTCTTTCTTTCTTTCTTTCTTCTTTTTCTTTCAAGACATTTCGCTTCTCATCCAAGAAGCTTCTGAAGGCTTCAGCTTCAGCGAAAGAAGCTTCTTGGATGAGAAGTGAAACATCTTCAAAGAAAAAGAAGAAAGCCCAGTTGCCTCATGAAAAAGCATCTTTGGGGTAACTATGGCCTGGATGACTGAGAATCTCCATAGACATTCCTTTTGAGTTTTTTGCCATGCCCCCATTCCTTCCGTGGGCTCAGCTGCCTCTTATTTTATTGTTGTGCCTAGTCTGTGGCTCTTCCTCCTGGCTCCTCCAATCATCCCCACGCTACTACACTTATCCAGATGGTATATATTAAAGTGTAAAGTGTACTGCATCCAGTTTTGGTTACCGCGATGTAAAAAATATGTTGAGACTCTAGAAAGAGTACAGAGAAGAGCAACAAAGATGATTAGGGGACTGGAGGCTAAAACATATAAGGAACGGTTGCTGGAATTGGGTATGTCTAGTTTAATAAAGAGAAGGACAAGGGGGGACATGATAGGAGTGTTCCAATATCTCAGGGGCTGAAAAGAGGGAGTCAAGCTATTCTCCAAAGCGCCTGAAGGCCAGACAAGAAGCAACGGATGGAAACTAATCAAGGAGAGAAGCAACCTAGAACTAAGGAGAAACTTCCTGACAGTTAGAACAATTAACCAGTGGAACAACCTGCCTCCAGAAGCGGTGAATGCTCCAACACTGGAAGTTTTTAAGAAGAGGCTGGACAGCCATTTGTCCGAAATGGTATAGGGTTTCCTGCCTGAGCAGGGGGTTGGATTAGATGACCTCCAAGGTCCCTTCCAACTTTACTATTATTATTATTATTAAATGTAATATCCAAGGATGATGTCTACAGTGAGGTTAGCAATTAATGAGCTTTCTGCAAATTCTGCCCTTTTGCAGTCTTACCCTGGATAATTTCTTGTTATTTTTGAGCACAGAAGTGGGTGATAATGGGAAAGATAACTGAGGTTTCCAGCCAGATATTCTGGAGACATAAAGGGATTTTTAAAAATTATTTTTCAATGGTGGGGAGAGAGACAGTTGAAAAGTTTGCTGAAGTTGTGCTTTTTTAAATAATACAAAGTTCACAAAGAGGGTGATTGTCCAGTGCCTATGATAGCTTCCATTTTGGAGAAACAGGCCCATGAGTATCTTAAAATAGCTAGCAAAGTTGTCATGAATTCTTGCCTTGCTTGCTTCTTTTCTCCTGAACATTTATCATTTCAAGAACATTTTTTGTTATATGTCTATGGAGATTCTCAGTCATCTAAGTCCTGGTTGTTCCAAGCGTGCTTTTTCAAAAGCAATAGCAATAGCACGTAGAGTTATATACTGCTTCACAGCTTTGCAGCCCTGTCTAAGGCTGTAAGAGTGCTTTACAGCCCTCTCTCAGTGGTTTACAGAGTCAGCATATCGCCCCTTACAATCTGGGTCCTTATTTTACTGACCTCGGAAGGATGGATGGCTGAGTCAACCTTGAGCCAGTGAGAATCAAACTGCTGGCAGTCGGCAGAATTACCCTGCAATACTGCATTCTGTGCCACTACAATACTGTGGCACAGTATTACAATACTGTGCCACTACAATGAAAGGCAACCCATTTGCACTATTCAGGTGACCCTGAGGGCACAGATAAACCACCAAGTGGCTTCAACGACTCTCAGAAAGAGTTCTAACAACCAGCTGACTGTAAGGAATATAAATGCTTCCATTCTCCACCATTCAGTCAGAACTGAAGAAGCTTCTTGGATGAGAAGTGAAACTCGTTCAAAGAAAAGCAAAAAAAAGTCCAGTTGCCTTTTGAAAAAAAGCACCTTTGGGACATTTTTTGTTATAAAGCTTCCAGTCCAGGGAAGATTATGGCTGTTCTGACAAAAAATAAACAGAGCACCCACAGCCTTCTCATTCTCCAGATGTGCAGACTTCAATCCCACAATTTTCAGCAGCGTGAGAGTTGTATTGAGCAATTCTGGGAGTCAAAATCCACATATTTGGAGGGAAGCCAGGTAAGAGAAGACTGTGCCAAGTCCTTTAAGCAGCTAAATTGGAGTTCATTTTGAGTTGATCTCAACTCTGTGACTTTTATAGACACATCTATGTAATTTTCTTGGCAACAGCATGAAAGCACTTTCTTTGTCCAAGATGCCTTCTGACTTCTAATCAGGTTAAAAGTTAAAAATATTCTTTCCCTGTTGAAATTCTTTGGGGAGGCATTTGCTCCAGAGACAGAGTAAAATTTGATTTGAAAAGTGTCACTTGCCTTCAGCCTGCTCTTATTAGAAAATTCTTAATAGGCTTTCATATGCTTTTTAAAGCTTTGTTCAGAGTAACATTGGTTTTCATTGTTTTCAGTGAAATGCCGTGAGTGGTACCAATGAATTCAAAGAACAAGATATAAATTGCTTAATTAATTGAGCAATCAACTCTGGAAATGTAGGCATTTGGAGATGGAATGAATTCTGCAGGGCATTTGAAAATTGAATGAATATCTTGCAGTTCGTTATCACGTGCGGATGCTGTTGCCATTTGTAATCTATATTAGTATAATGATTTATTTCTGGTTTAATGGAACTGGCCTGCAATGTGTTCTTAAAATGGAATGGACAGGGTAAGACATTTGAAGGACACTTTAGTGAATATATATATATATATATATATAGAGAGAGAGAAGTGAATATAGGTCATACATGTTGTAATACAGTTATTTTAAAAACCAATTTCCTTCTATTTTACCCGAGAATTGCTCTTTCACTAAAACGAGGAGCTCATGCTGTGCATGATAATATTGGGCAAATGATGTCATTTGGCTGAATTTATGAGATTTACACAATTGTATTATCATGCAAATGACATGAATCCCCACAATATACTACTCTTTGATTCAATGGATTTTCCTTAATAACAACATCCCACCTTCCAATGTAACCATTAAAATGAGGATTCACAGTGAAATATTCTGGGGTAGTGTTGTGCCAATTGTATATTGTGTATTTATTTAGTTAATTGAACGTTTAACCTGCTTTTGTTTCAGGAGTTCAAAAAAGCATATATAGCATGGTCTCTTCCTTTTCTACCCACAACAACTCCTAGCACTGATGATGTTAGTGTGGGTAATGAAACTTCTACAAGAAAACGACCAAGTTCAG
Source organism: Protobothrops mucrosquamatus (assembly GCF_001527695.2). NCBI lineage: Eukaryota > Metazoa > Chordata > Lepidosauria > Squamata > Viperidae > Protobothrops > Protobothrops mucrosquamatus. Next base: position 247,509 of record NW_015386641.1, on the reverse strand, counting down.
AAAGCACCAAAGACCCTTCATTTCAACCCTGAGCTACAAATACTCTCCATAAGTGAATTGGGTTATTGAAACAAAGCGGCTAGTTCAAACCTATTCATGATCTTCTACAACTGAGGATGGACATGGACATGTCATATTCACGTACATAGGTACTGATAGCAGAATATTTGTAGCTCAGGGTTGAAATGAGGGGTCCTTGTTCCTCTCTGAGCTTGGTTATTTCTTGCAGACGTTTCATTACCCAAACTAGTTAACATCATCAGTGCTGGTAAGGAGTGGGGTTTGCTCTCAGTTTGTATCAATGGTCTTCAAACTTGGCAACTTTAAGACTTCTGGACTTCAACTCCCATAATTCCTCAGCAAGCTCAGGCTGGCTGAGGAATTCTGGGAGTTGAAGTCCACAAATCTTAAAGTTGCCAAGTTTGGAGACCCCCGTTTATATTCTAGTGGCTTGCCTGTCCGTGTTGATGGGGATGGTCTTAGAGATTCTTTGGTTGGACTGTTTGCTGTTGGCTTGCATGGCAGTGTCTTGATTGAGGTATTGTTTATTTCTTGATTATTAGTCTGATGTTAATGTTGGTGTTAATCTGTGTATAGGCTGATAATGTTACCTGATTTGAGTAATTAAATGTCTGCAAGGAAACAGCCAAGCTCAGAGAGCACCAAGGACCCCTCATGTACATATGTCTCCACAATGCTACCTAACAACAACACCATACTTGCTGTTCTGCAAGAGGCTGGCTGGAGCCCTTAATACAAGAGTTCATTGTTGTTGCATTAATGCTGCAACATTACGTTTCAAATTCCATTTGTAATTCTTTTTCCTTCTTCATTGAATTAAAGATCAGATAATGTTCTAATTCTAGTGCCAGCCTGGCATTTATCTTGGAGCACATTCCTTTTCCAAGTGCTATCCACGTGAACACCAGCTTTGTTTGCACAAAGTTCATAAAACCTTTACCTATCAGTGCTTTTAATTATTTATCACAAGGTTCTAGTTAAGCTATTCATTATCAGCAGGCAGTAAAGGCGGAATTGAGAACCATCTTCTTATTAGCTGTACCATCTTGTGCTTGGCACAGCCAAGTTCTGCTTCTCTGATGAATAGGGATTCTCCCTTAATTAGTAAGCTATTAACTCATTGTTTAGGGTTACCTGTTGAACACCGGTTTCCAATGGAACAGCTTGCAAGATGATAGAAGGACATTGCTGTCCTATCCTGCTTTGATTCATTTAGTAGGATTTAAGTACAGGTGGTCCTCGACTTACAACAGTTCATTTAGTGACCATTTGAAGTTACAACAGCACTGAAAAAATGACTTATGACTCTTTTTTACATTTAGGACTGTTGCAGCATCCCCATGGTCACGTGATTTACATTTGGATGCTTGACAACCGACTCACATTTATGACGGTTGCAGTGTCCCAGAGTCATGTGATCCAATTTTGCGGACTTTTTGACAAGCAAAGTCAGTGGGGAAACCCGATTCATTTAACAACCGTGTTGCTAGTTTAAAAACTGCAGTGATTCATTTAACAAATGTGGCAAAAAAAAAGTCGTGATGAGGCAAGGCTCACCTAGCAAATTTCTCACTTGGCAGCATAAATTTTGTGGTCAAAATTTGAGGACATCAATGGTGGTCGTAAGTTGAGGACTATCTGTATGTGTAAGTGTACATGTAGTCCTTGACTTATGACCACAGCTGGGAGCAGAATTTCCATTGTCAAGCGAAGCAGTTGTTACATGAGTCACACCTGATTTTATAACCTTTTTTTTGTCTTGGTTGTTAAGCAAATCACTTCAGTTGTTAAGTGAGTAACACGGCCTTCATGCGAATCTGGATCCCCCCATTGACTTTGCTTGTTTGAAGCTGGCTGGGAAGTTCACAAATGACAATCACATGACTTCGGGACATTGCAGCCATTGTAAATACACGTCCCTTTCCAAGTACTTAGTTTTTTTGCAGCATCCCTACATGTGACTGTAGGGATGCTGCATCAGGGCTAGTTGTAATCATTTTTTTTAAAAAAAGTACCTTTGTAAGTTCACATTGTCACTAAATGAATGGTTGAAAGTCAAGGAAGATTCCTTGGAAATGTAAGGTGAAGTTCTTTGTCATTTATTACTGGTGTATTTATTGTTACGTGTTGCACAGTCTGCCTCAGTATCTTTGGGGTAAAAGGACAGAGATTCCTTTTCTGAGTTTTGTCCTTTCCCACTGAGTTCAGCAGCCATTTTTTTTCCTTCACAGCTGGTCTCTGAAATGAAAATAAAAAAGTTATCAATTCATTTCCTTTTAATTATTTCCGTATAGCCCTGGGGAGCCAGAGTTTAATGCATTCAGTTGCAATGCTATTTGGAATTTTTACTTTTATTACTTCTATCTATCACGGGAAGCACCAACAGTCTTGATAAATTATTCTTTCAGAGTAAAAAGAAGGAAAATTCTCAATAACGTGGCTGTACATTTCCATGTTGCGTGACAATGCGAAGTTATAAAATGGCATGAATCAGAGATCGCAAACAAATATAAAAGTAGACATAATTGCGGTCTGTTTCTTTTTTAATCTTTAGTTTAATATGTTAGAGTCCTAAAATGATCTTCTGAGTGGTTTGGGATCATTATAAGTATCATGTTATACTTCCATTTTAATTGCTCCTGGAGATCTTAATGCTAAAACAGCATCATCCAAATGCCAACAAGAACTCTGAATTTTGCTGAAACACAAAATAAGAAAAAAAGACTGAAATGTTTAGGTTGACACCCCTCTTTTCCTAGCATGCTCACTGGCCATGAAACACTGATCTTGAACAAGCTTTTGGTAGCCAACAAGGACATTGATATTTTGGAGGAGGCAGGAGTTGCAAATGGGATAGTCTGCATGCATATGTGGCTGGGAATATTTATTTAACTATGAGATGGTCATTTCAAGACTTAACAACACATGTGTTCTCCACCTTAAAAAGTCAGGAAAAGTGCTGTCCATTTTCAGCAGTCATAGTGGGAGGCTATGGACAACAGAAAAGTCCATAACTATGTTCAGTCCATACTATTGTGAGATATGTACCATGTCATTTCTTTGCTTTGAATTTAGAGCAGAGGTGAGCAACCAGTGGTGTTCATGAGACAGAGTTCAGATTTGGCAAGATGGCAGATGGAATGTTGTAAAGCAAGTTTTAACTCTGTTGTATATACAATCCATTTAACCCCCACCCCCCGCAACCCTCAGAGTACCTCTAAAGTACACAGGGCCATCTTCTGACCATGATCCAAAAATGTGTAGCATACAGTGTTTTGGACTTCTCTTGTTTAAAAGTTTCCTTTTACCACAAGACCTTACACTGCCTTCCTATTAGAGTCAGAGCCCAATTTAAACTCTTGGTGTGGTGGATGGCTATACTTCAGTCCCTGCCCCACCACTTGGCTTGCCATGATCCTGTTTTTATTCAATTGATAGACTTTTTTCCATCCCCATTTCACAGGTTTTCCACCCCATTTTTTGCATTTCAAAATCTGGTCTCTGCTTATGAAATTCTACTTCACCATCTCCACCCTGCCAGGTCCACAAATTTTTGGGTAGGTTCAAAAAAGTTTTGAAAACATACGTATTTTATAAAATAAATTGATTGATAGGAGAATTTGGATAGAAGTTAAAGTTGAATAGTAGGGCTTGTTTGTTGGAAAAGATACCCAGACAGCAAGGGTACCGTGTTTATAGATTCAGGATTTTAGAGTTACATCATAATTACTTGTACTGTGACTGGTGTATATTGCTTTTGTATAATTTAACTGTTGTTAGTTTTTACTTAGTTTTGTTTGGACCTCTCCATGGGGCCCATTATGCAAGCAAATAGCATTTTTCTTTATTGCTTGTTTACTTGAAAGTGATTAATGTTATAATCTTGAAAACCAGAATGGTGATCCTTGGTCCAAAAGTTCATGTGCCCCTTTTTTATTTCCCCTCACCCCTCCTTAGTTATGGTTACTAAAAAAAAATAGCATTTATTTCTTGCTATGTGGAGTCTGGTTGCTCAACAAAGATGGAATACAATTTCTAAAGCAGAGTTCACTTGGTTTACAAAAAAAATATGAAGAAAAGTTCCTAAACTCAGTCCTACAGCCCATCCTGGAAGAGGGTGAGTGCCATAAACTAAAACCCTCACTGCATTCTGTTGTTCCTCCCAGTGATGAGTATGATCTTTAGTCTCCAAATGTTCTCCACTCCTGTTACAACAACCAATGCAGAAAGTCCCACCTCCATTGGGACATATTGCCCTGCTGTGAATAATACATTTCATAAATAAATAAAAGAACATGAATAAAAGATGCCTTCACTAGGATTTCTTCACCATAGCATAGTGTCTGTGCCCTCTAGAAGCAAAAGAAAATTTCAAGCTCTTCCTGTAGTGCGGCCACGGCAAACTGTTGCGGCTAATACTCCAAGCTTTTTTTTAATCTGTAAATTGCCCAGTGTCACTTAGATCAGGAGTTCCCAACCCCCAGTCCATGGACTGACACCGTGCCGCAGCATGCCAGCAACTGGGCCGCGCAAACAAGTGAAGCCCATCTGTGGAATGCAGGCAGCACGCAAAACCATGTCCCCCCACCAAACCCTTCTCCACAGAACTGGTCCCTGGGGGTATGTGGCTGACTTAGATAGTGAGATGGGTGATGCGTAAATTGGATGGATGGATGGATGGATGGATGGATGGATGGATGGATGGATGGATGGATGGAGAGAGAGAGAGAAGCAAGCTATCTTAAAAGCTGATGATGGCCAGTTCTATTTGCCTTTGAATGACAAATCCCTTGAAGGGGGTTTCCTGACTTAGGCAGAACAGCTAAAATAGGTAAAAGGGTGAAGATTTCTGTTTCTGCTATGTTGTCTCATGATTTAATATGAATACGTGATGCAATTATTGATTGAAAGTTATGATTCTGGAAGGATCATAAGGTTTCTTTGACTTCTGTGTTACTCATTAAATAAAGAAAAAGGGGGGAAAAGGAAGAAAATCATTAAAGCATGAACTGTAACAAAAGGTTGCAGTGGTGAATGCTTCTGTTCATGGCTCCAGCTAGCCATATAGTCAGAAATAACATTGGGCAAACATCAATCACAAACACATAGAATGTAAAAGTTGAAGGGGCCTTGAATATTATAGTCTAACCATTTGTCCAATGCAGTAATCCAATACTGCAGCTTTCCTGACAAATGGTTATTCAGCCTCTTATTTAAACCAGGTCAAAAAGAAGACTCCACCAACTCTGGGGGCAATCTGTGGCTATGTTGAGCAGTTCTTATTTTTAGGAAACAAATCCTGATGTTTGATCAACGCTTCTGATGTCCAATGAAGATCTAACGACTTGTAATTTAAATCCATTGTTTCCTGAAAAATTCTAGCTCTTTGTCTACTTGAAAACAGCTCTCATGTCTCTTCTCCAAGTTGAAGATACCAAAGGTGGGAGTTGTTTTCCAGTTGAATAAGATGTCTAGTAGCCCAAGGGTCCCCAACCTTGGCAACTTTAAGACCTGTGGACTTCAACTCCCAGAACTCCCCAGCCATTCTGGGAGTTGAAGTCCACAGGTCTTAAAGTTGCCAAGGTTGGGGACACCTGTAGTAGCTAATTCCAAAAGAATCAACAAATGCAGTCTGCCTCCTCTTCCCAAAAGAATCCCAGAGTCCTCTCCTCTCCATCAAAATTTGTGAAAACCACAGAAGGGCAATTTTATATCACCTTCAACCATGGAAGCTAATGAGCAACTTTAAGGCAGTCGCCATCTTTCAGACCATCTGAGGAACAACATCAGAGCTCTCTGTCCAGAATTGTGCAGTGCTAGGAGCAGTTAAGATAAACTGCCCCAAATCCTCAAACTCCCACGATCCTGGTTTCTTTTGGGAAGAGGAGGCAGACTGCATCTGTTGATGCTTTGGGAATTAGCTACTAGACATCTTATTACATATTTTATTATTACTAGACATCTTATAAAACATCTTATTATGAAAGAATGGTTGCAGGAACTGGGCAGGGCTAGTCTAGTGAAGAGAAGGGCCAGGGGTGACACGATAGCAGTATTCCAATATTTGAGGAACTGTCACAGAGAGGAGAGGGAGAACCTATTTTTGAAAGCATCTGAAGGCCAGACAAGAAACAATGGGTAAAAACTGATCAAAGAGAGAAATAAGGAAAATTTTCTGACAGTGAGAACAATCAACCAATGGAACAGCTTGCCTTCAGAAGTTGTGGGTGCTCCATCATGGGAGGCTTTCAAGAAGAGACTGAGACAGCTGCTTCTCAGAAATGGTATGGGGTTTCTTGCTTGAGCAGGGGATTGGACTAGATGACCTGCAAGGTCCCTTCAAACTCTGTTATTCTGTTATTCCAGAGGTCCCAACCTTTTAGGCACCAGGGACCAGTTCCGTGGAGAGAGATTTTTCAGCGGACTGGAGGGTGCATGGTTTTGTGTGCTGCCTGCATCTCGCGGATGGGGCTTTGCTTGTTTGTGCAGACCAATTGCTGGCATGCCGCAGCCCGGTACTGGTCCACGGACTGGGGTTGGGGACCCCTGTGTTATTCTACTGAATTGGAAAACAACTCTCAACTTGGTATTAACTTGGAAAAGAGACATGAGAGCTGTCTTCAAGTATCTGTACAGCTGAGATTGAGGAAGACATATACCATTCATAAAAGTGAGAAGGGATTTTTTAAGAAAAAAATTAGATATGTTCCTCATTTGAAAGTATAATACTCACCGGAATTCTCTGTCATTACTTTAACTTTCTTCCTAATAATTTATTCTGATCAAAACTATTCTTGTGACTAACCACTTCCAGTCAAGTTTGTTCCTACAAGCCTGATACCAACACTTCCAATTATCTCCTATAATGTTTTGTTCCATTTAGTTTTCCTATCTGTTTTCTTATACCTACGTAGTACAGGATGAGTTACTTTAGCTGCAAACAGTGGAGACACTAGACGAGTGAGTTCACAATTTAGCATCCACAATTAAAGAAATATTTAAATGTTTGCTTTCAAAGCAATTTTTTTCTGTCACGAAAAGAAATCATTATTGTCAGTAATTAATGTATTTATTGGCATGCTTGTCTGTTTCTTTTCTTGGAAGATACTGAGAATTGGCTTGCAATAAGACAATTTAACAAAAATGGGTTTCCTGCAATTAGTTTGTCTTTAATCCCCAAAAAGCTTTTCAGGACCAATACAATCCAAGGACCTCCCTATCTTCCAAGAAATGGTATCCATAAATTAAAAAAAAACCATCCTGGATGCCATGTGCAGTGTCCATGGACACAACCGCTGCAGGCAACAGAGCTGCACAATATTTAGGATTCAAAGGCATAATCTGCTTTAGAGCATGGAGAAGTATGATTGTAGCATCTATCAGCAACTCTTTAATGTCTTTTCACAAGATCCTTGGTAATTTCTTGATTGGGGTATTGTTTTCTGCTTGTTTGCTTGGTATTGATCCCTGCTTATCTGGGTGTTGGCTTCTGGAAAGGATGTGTTTTAGTCTTTCTGTTTCCTGCCTAGCTTTTTTATTGTTTCTTTTGAATGGTGTGTAAATATGGTTTATGGCTCATATGTCTGAATGCCAAGTTTCCAGAAATTCCCTAGCATTTTTGGATTTAGCTTGGTCTAGGATGCTCACTGTTTCCCATTTGAAACTATGGTTGAGTCTGTCCATGTGCTGCGAGATTAAAGAGTTTTCATCATGTCTTCTGACTGCTAGTTGGTATTCATAGATGCACTCTGCTAGTTTTCTGCATGTCTGTCCCACATAATGACAGTTACAGTCCTTATGTTGTATGTTGTATGTTGTACGTGACTCCTGTTTTTTTCTCCTTGGGCTACTTGGTTACCAAATATACTCAGCTACCAGATACAGTGGATGTATGGTAATAAAGTTGACTAATCAACTCATTTCTTGGCTCTTGCTACCAACTCTATATTCCTTTTCAACATTTACCTTAGCAAACAGGTAGATTAACAGGGTAATATATAGGGCATATAAAGGAAGAGGGAGACTTAATGTTTAATTTCCCATTGCCTTGTCTGATCTGCCTTCTGAACAATGAACAAAATGGATGATGGCATATTCTTCTATTGTCACTATTGTTGCAATGCAAAACAAAACAAAACAAAACACACCACCACCCACAAACAAGAAAAACCAGTAACCCATCTCTTTGTCTTAAGGGGAAATGACCCAGAAGATTATATATCCAAGGGAAAAATACAGGACTTTTCATACAATTCATACAAGAAGAACTGGAATTGCAATTCTCTGTTCTGTTGGACCCTTCCTGAAGCATGCATCTTGACTGTTCTTTTTTCTTGTGTGGTTTTTTTTTAACACACCCAAGCTTGGTACTGGTTGTAAAGAGTGCGCACATACTCTGTTCTTGTTTGGAGCTGTCTCTTTTAAAAAAATTCAGGTATAGCAGTAACCTTGTTGCTGCTGAATATTTTAAAGGAAGAGAACACTAAAATTGCTTGCTTAATTAAATATGTATGCCAATTCCAGGCTTTTGCATTTGAGATGGCTGAAATCAGCTTGGCAGGAGGAAAGGGAGGAAAAGAGATAATGGGGCAGAGAAGTAATTCATTTAAAAAATTAATCAGTATATGGGCACATTAGTGGGTATATGACAGACCTAGCCCAAGAACAAAGTAAAACAGTCCAGCAAAAGCTCAGTTCTTTATTTGCATATACCATATAGACAGAATCTTGCCCAACTAAACCTTTACTACTATCACCTCAATGGGTATATCCTAGAGAGTGGCTATCTTAAATCTCTTTTTCTTCCCATGATCCAGATCCAACTATGCTGTCTCTTGTCTCACTCCCCTTGTTGGAATGTGCTCCCTCCTTCCTGGATCCTGCTGCTTGACTGTAGTCCATCACACCGCCTCCCCCTTCACAGAAACATTCCATCACAGTCTATTTCAGAAGGGACTTCAGCTGTCTGCCTTTCCAGTCTCTGATAATTAAAAAGAAAAGGCCATCTTGGCAACAATTGGGAATGTGGAATTATTTATCTTTTAATATTTGTTACCAAACATCTCAAACTGGTGTGGATTAATCTCATGAGTCAGCTAAGCAAGGACATTATACGGGTAGTCCTTGATGTACAACCACAATTGAGCCTAAAATTTTTGTTGTTAAGCAAGATAGTTAAGAGAGTTTTGACCCGTGGTGGGATTCAAATACCTGAACAACCAGTTCTCTTATTGGATGCAGGCCTGGGCCTCCAAGGCCAAAGCAGACTTCCGGAAGTGGCATCCATGCACTTCTGGCAGGCCATTCTAGGCCTTGAAGGCCTCCGAGGTCTAAACTGGACTTCCAGAAGCAGTGTGCATTCGGCCGGTTCTCTGAACTCAGCAAAATTTTGCTACCGATTCTCCCGAACCGGTGCGAACCGGCTGAATCCCACCACTGATTTTGACCCATTTTATGATCTTTCTTGCCACATTTGTTAAGTGAATTACTAGTTATGAAGTTAGTAACACGGTTGTTAAGTGAATCTGGCTTTCCCATTGATTTTGCTTGTCAGAAGGTCATAAAAACTGATCACATGACATCGGGACACTGCAACCATTGTAAATACATGCCAGTTGCCAACTGTCTGAATTTTGATCACAGGACCATGGGAATGCTGCAATGATCGTAAGTGTGAAAAATGATCATAAGTCATTTTTTCAGTGCTGTTGTAACTTCAAATGGTCACCAAATGAATAGTTGTAAGTCAAGGATTATCTGTATGTGGGGAAAATAGGGGGAGGAAGGATTATGAGGTATGTTGCCACTTTGAATTGTTTATTTTAAAAAGAACCCCATATAAAATAAATAAGTGTATCATAACATAATTGTCAGATGATATACATTGTATAATTTGCTCATTTGCTCAGTGACATCATGGTATGCAATACAATATTGTGGCTTTCATTGGACACCAATTTGGGAAGTCTGATACATGGATTTGATTGCTGATTTTGTTTTATTTTAGGCTTCCAACTTTAGAGAATTCTTTATACATTGCTTTGTTTAGATACATAGAAATTGATTCAATTAAGTTTTCTTGAAATAATAACTACAGTGGCTTGGTTCACACAACGTGGCCAGCCACAACATGGCCAGCAAATCATATTATGGCTTAGTGAGAGATAACAAACTTGTTTGTGGCTGTTGGTTTTTTCCTGTTCTTGCTAAGAAATTACTCCCTATGTGTGTTCTACAGGAGAGGATTCTTGGAAGAATCCTATATATAACCCATATACCCTATATGATGGGTCTTCATCATTTCAAAAACAACCAGTATTAATGTCTATTAAACTGAACACATAATAGTCTTCTAATTTATACATAATACATGATCAAAACACTTTTGCTTAAGTGGCTGTGGGATTCTGGGAGTTGAAGTCCATCCATCTAAGTCGCTAAGGTTGAGAAACGCTGGACTGTGCTATTTGCTTCTGCACATCATCAGATAGATGAAATACTGAAGTTGAGTTCTGAGACTTATTCTCAAAGGAAATGCCAAATGTACAAATCTGATTGGCCAGAGTTGAGCAAAGGAGATGGCTTAAGCAAAAGCATGCTCAGATCCTGCTAGGCACCTTGTATAGATTCTCCAGTTTTTAATTTTGGAATTCTCTGAACCATTCACATGTTATGTGATGCTTTGTTTATACTTAAGCAATAAAAATAGTTTATATCCCAGCAATCCACATGAAATTGAATCACATGGAGCTCCAAGGACTCCTCATGTTGTTTGGTCCTTGCTAAGTTTGTATTTGCTGTAATGATATCTGCACATGTTCAGTGATGTACATGTTGAAAGAGAACCAGCAGTATGTTCTCCAGAGAAAATGGCTTCCTTGATGGGCAAAATTAATAAGCAGACTATGGGATTTTCCATTAATGTTCAATTTGTATCACCTTTCTAGCTCGCTCAAGAAGGAAAATAAATATTGTACTAATCTTGTATCTATTTCTCATATGAGCGGTGTGGTGGCCTAGTGGTGAAGATGCTCGCCTCCCACTCTGAAGATTGAGAGTTCAATCCTAGGTAGTGGCAGATGTTAATCTCCTAGGGCGTAAAGAAAAAATATCTGCTGCAAATTCCATGTGGTGTCAGAAAGGACACCTGGCTGAGCACCATCTACTTGCCCCAACTCTAGCCTGAATAGGGACTACAGGGTCGTAAAAAGGAAGAGTGTCTATCTCTCATATATGACTTACATCAGTGTTTCTCAACCTTGACAATTTTAAGGCATGTGGACTTCAACTCCCAGAATTCCACAGCCAGCATTGCTGGCTGTGGAATTCTGGGAGTTGAAGTCCACATGCCTTAAAATTGTCAAGGTTGAGAAACACTGGCTTACATGAAGACGTACCACTCTTATGATACAAGAGTGGTAACAGAAACTTGGCTGTTCATCTGCTCTTTAGACAAACTTTTGGCTCTTGAGTTATTCCATCCTATCTGAACTCTTTTTATCTTGCAACATAGAAAGGCAGACAGTTGAATTTCTTGGCCAAGCAGGCATGCAGATCAGTCTTTGGTGCAGCAACAAACTCTAGTCATAACCACCACAGTAATGCATTTTCCTTGCTCCTTCTCTCAAACAGCCCCTTGTGCGCAAGTGTAAACCTTTAAGATGTCTCTCAGCAATAGAAAGCAAGTGAGCACTTCAGCACTGAGGAAAATCGCTGCCGACATGAGTAACTTAATCGAAAATCTGGACTCAAGGGAGCTTCATTTTGAAGGGGAAGAATTGGATAGTGATGTGGTACATGATCCAAAAGCTCCTGGTAAGTCAATAGCTCAAGCACATAAAATGCTTCTTTGAAACCTGAGCGTTCTTTTTAAAAAGAAGGTTGATAGTTCTTACTGAATGAGGGGGAAGAGAAATCAAATGTGGGCCATCAAAAAGGGCCATAACTAGAGATGAGAAAAACTTGGAATTTTCTAATCTGCTCTGAGCTTTCTCTTCAAAGAGGTTTGCTAACAACTGCAATAAATTAGGACTACCAGATACCGATTGCAAAAAAAAAAAAAAACCCCACATGATGATTAGGTGGAAGGAAAGAGATACAGAAAATCCCAGGCCCTTACCATTATTTAGCAATTACTGTGTTGGGATTGCGGTGGCTTAGATTGGTAGTGCTAGATAAATTACACAATGATAGTTCTTACTGAATGAGGGGGAAGAGAAATCAAATGTGATTGAATTACACTGAATCGGAGCTCCAGGAACTTTGATGCCCTTTGTGAAGTCTTCAGCAACCATCCTGGCTAACATTTCTCTGTTTCCCGTACTATTAACCCTATTTCTTTTACCAACTAAAAACCAAAACTCTATATTTAATAACTCCAAAAGCTTCTTTTTTTTTTCAGGTGATGAAACCTCCAAAATCCCAACAGATTATATAAGGTCTTCTTGTCACCAGAAAAGAAAAGTTTGAAAATTTGGACCCAGTTTTTTTCCTCAAACTTTTCAGGAATTTTTGGTAACCGGGTTAAGAGAGGAATGGGAGTGTTTTATGTCCAAAAGACTTGCAGTCCCATTCCTTCCCTTATTTTCCAGTTTAAATATGAGACTGCCAAAATCAGGTCCTTTTGACACTGTGTTTCAGAGGTGACATCTTGCGCTGCTTTGGGAACCAAAAAGCTAAGTGTTTGGCAGCGGCATGTCCTGTGACTTTATCCTCCTGCTTTAGACATCTTGGAGTCAAGTCTTACAAAGATCATGAGAAAGCAAAGAACTACACTGAGTGCAAAATTTTTAAAATTTTAACATTTTAAAATTTTTATTCGATAATGTTTTGTTTTAATTGTTAAATTGCTCATACTGTATTGATGTGTGTGTGTGTGTGTGTGTGTGTGTGTGTGTGTGTGAGAGAGAGAGAGAGAGAGAGAGAGAGAGAGAGAGAGAGAGAGAGAGAGAGCGAAGGTAGGAGAATAGAACCAAATATTTTTAATTAATTATTTTTAATTCAGTATGGAATCTGAAGTGGTACCATCTATTCTATTAAATCAGTGTTTGTCAGTCTTACCAATTTTAAGATGTGTTGACTTCAACTCTCAAAATTCCCCAGTCCACACATCTTAAAACTGGGGGGAAAAAACCACCCCGTCCTGAATCATTCTGAAATACAGTAATGGCACAGGGCCATAACTAGAGATGAGAAAAACTTGGAATTTTCTAATCTGTTCTGAGCTTTCTCTTCAAAGAGGTTTGTTAACAACTGCAATAAATTAGGACTACCAGATACGGATTGCAAAAAATAATAATAATATCCACATGACGATTAGGTGGAAGGAAAGAGATACAGAAAACCCCAGGCCTTTACCATTATTTAGCAATATGTGTTGGGATTGCTATGGCTTAGATTGGTAGTGCTAGATAAATTATACAATGATAGATAAACATCAGCTACTTGAGAAGGACAAACTTTTTCATCCAGCATCTGCTTACGCATGTATAAATGTTCCTACTTCTAGCTGAAGTTATTCATGTCCAAAGGCCATGTTGAAACCAGTGTAACAAGTTAACTATAGACAACTTAAGTCCTGTTGTTTTCAGTGGCCTGGTTCATTCAGTGTGCTGTGCCATAATATGATGTGCTTCCCTTAGAGGCACCCAATCAACTATATTTTATTCAACAACCAGTATTTAGTTTAATATGCAAACCATGTGGTAGTTAACAGTAAATATTATTTTAAAAAGCTTGTTTGTTTATAAAAATTATTATGGGCTATCTTGGATTGCATTGAGTCTACTAGCATTGAGTCCCTGATTATCAGAGGTAGATGGGACAACCACTGTATGATTTGCCAGTTGCTCTACAGTTGTACTGGAATCTGGGAAGAAACCTTGAGGTCAACCATGCAAGTACAAAAAAAATGCTATGAAAGAAACCCTTTGCTATTGTGACAACCAGCCAAGGGAAGTAGAAGCCACAGTTGTTGACAAAATCTGCTGATGAGCCCTGTGCTATGAAGCCTCCACCAGAAAACCATGAGTGACATCACCCACAGCTACTACAATAGTGTACTTCCAGGGCCCTGGAAGCTGGAGATCCATTGTTGTAGTAGTTGTGAGTGATGTCGCTCATGGTTTTCTATCAGTTTTTGATAGTACCTCTCTTCAAAAGTGGTAGAGGCTTTAGACAGACAGACAGACAGACGTATACTATAGCTATAGTATATCAAATATGTGTGTGTGTGTGTGTGTGTGTGTGTGTGTGTGTGTGTGTGTGTGTGTGTGTGTGAGAGAGAGAGAGAGAGAGAGAGAGAGAGAGAGAGAGAGAGAGAGAGAGAGAATTCGATATATAGATCAGAGCATATATGTACATGCTGCATGGCTTGATTTTGTTTTGATGCAGCCCAAAGTGTGAATCAACCTTGATTTGTAAACCACAGTTGATTGACATTGTGTGCCAACTGTGTTTTATTCAACAAAGTATGATTAGACAAACTATAAGTTACTGCCAATCTGATCCAGGATGTGAATAATGTTTTGCAGTAGAACAACCCAGATTCAGTTCCTGATCTTTCAATTCAAACAAACAATTATTTTAGGTTTTTATTGTGAAACTTGTCTAAAAAAAATGTATTACTTTTGTTTTCTTTTACATTTCACTCAAATCACTCTCTTGGCATCAGGTTTCCTATTTAAAGGGGTAGTGACTAATACAAAACAATCCGGAGCTTTTATTTATTTGAAAGGAGCTGCTACACCCCATGGAGCACTTGGCTGAAGGAATCCACATTGTGCTGCCATGCCTCAATCTGCCATTTAACTGCTTTTGCTGTAACCTGTTTAACATGCGCTTTAAAACCCATATAAATAACTGATACCTGGCCATCTCATTATTTGCAGTGGGCATTCCATTCTCAGCCATTTATAACACTAAAGGATTTAAAGAGCCACACGTGCAGCTCTACCTAACCGGGTGTCCAGTCCGAGTACGGGTTCTAGAAGTGGAGCGTTTTACGTCAACAACCAAGGTCAGATCTACTCTCTCAGTCATACTTTCATGTTTTGCAAGGCTGCAGGAGGCCTAGTGGGTCGAAATATTTTTTTAAAAAATGGAAGACTAAATTTTTTTTAAAAAAAAACATCGGATATCATGTTTAAAATCTTTTTAATCTAATCCATAGAAATGGCTGGTTTCTGTGTGCTATTTTTAGAAATTGGTACACCTGATGATTTGCATTGGAATCTTCACTACTGAATCCTAATCTTTAATCGAGGGGAATTTTCCCCAAATGTGATAGGAGGGCAAAGGAAAGGAGGAAGATTATTTTTTTTCTTAAATTTATATGCCACTGGTTTCACTATCCAAAGTTCGCTCTGAACCAATTTCATTCCAATTTGACCTTTGTAGCTTTTCCATGCATCAGTGAAAAGAGGTGTTTTGTACACATGAGGATCACAGAACCCATTTTGTGCCCTGGCAGACTTCCCCCTTCCCTCAGATTAAAACAGAAAAATCAGATTTATCTGAAGTCCCAGTTACCCTTCAAAAGTAAAAAGGTGCAGTGATTAGAATGCAGTATTGCAGGCAAACTCTGTCCACAGCCAGGAGTTCGATCCTACCAGCTCGAGGTTGACTCAGCCTTCCATCCTACTGAGGTCAGTAAAATAAGGACCCAGATTCTTGAGGGCGATATGCTGACATTGTAAACTGCCCAGAGAGTATAACACTATGGAGCAGCATATAAGGCTAAGTGATATTGCTATCTTGGTCCTATTTTGCTCTTGAATCACAAAAGAGGTTCTAGGAACCAGTTATAGTTCATGGATCAATTCTCTATGATTTGTGGCATCCAATTGCTTAGTAAGAGCAGGTAAATTACATATTTTTTTCTCTGAAATGATACTTATGAGAGGGGGTTTTATGTACTGAGCTATTTTTATGCATCTTTTATTGTTGGGAAATAATGTCTAATTACTTTCCCCTTAATACAGACATGTCAAACACAAGGCCCGGGGGCCGGATGCGGCCCGCGAAGTGGTTTCATGTGGCCCGCGAAGCCATCCTGGAAACAGTGAGGGAACGGCCCCCTCTGCCTTGGCCCTGGCCCAGGCCGGCCGGGAGCCAATGTACAATTTTGTGGTGGCCATCTATGCTGAAACACATTCAGTCTTAGCTCCATTAGCCCCCCCCCTCTGCATGGCCTGAGAGGAACAGTGAGGCTCCTCTAGTGGACCATGCCTTGGCACTTGCCCTGGTCCCACCCCCTTCTGCCAGAGACCCTCAGATCTATCCCACTCCTGCCCAGGCCCCCATAGGCACCCTTGATGCGAACAATGTAGAGCTGGCCACACTCACCCAGCAGGCCACACCCACTCCATTCACACCCACCCAGTAGGCCGCACCCACCCTGGCCACCCGGCCCCCTGAGGTCAACCGCAACGCTGATGTGGCCCTCAATGAAATTGAGTTTGACACCCCTGCCTTAATATGTTTCTTTTTCAATGACACTGACTCAGGATAAATCTTGCTGAAATGTAATACAGGTAGTCCTTACATTTCAGATTCGTTTAATGAACGTTCGAAATTACAATAGCACTGAGAAAAGTGACTTGTTTGTCACACTTAGAACCGTTGCAGCATACCCGTTGTCACTTGATCAAAATTCAGATACTTGGCAAACGGCATATATTTATGACGGTTGCCGTCTCCCAGATCATATGATCATCATCCTTTGCAACCTTCTGACAAGCAAAGTCAATGGGGAAGTCTGATTTCACTTAACAATTGTGATACCGACTTACCAACTGCAGTGATTTTCTTAATTGTGGCAAGAGAGATCATAAAATGGAGCAAAACTCATTTAACCGTCTTGCTTAGCAACAGAAATTTTGGGCTTGGTTGTGGTTGTAAATCGAGGACTACTTGTATTAAATGAGAGCCTTGGTTAATTGATCTACAAGAAGGTCACTAATGGACTCTTTGTAGAACGTGCTAACATGAAAGAGAAGAAGAGAATGACTAAATAATCTTCTTTGAGCCTTTAACGTCTGGTTTCCTTTTTGAAGGTGCCAAGCCCCCGTGTTTACACCATTGAGCTGACCCATGGGGAGTTTATATGGCAAGTGAAAAGGAAATACAAGCATTTTCAGGAGCTGCATAGAGAACTCCTTCGATACAAAGCTTTTATCCGAATTCCCATCCCAACACGAAGGTGATTGCATGCAAATCTTTCTAAATGGGGTTTTTGTTTGCGTGTAGGGTGGGGAAAGCACTCATACCTACCCAATTTTCCTCCAGTGGTATGCTATGATTTGGTGAGAGCTCAGCAATTTGTAATGGCTTTGTGATTTTTCTCTCAGACAATATTGTTCAGATTTGTATCAGCTTTACCACTATAGTAGTCTTAGTATATCTGTATCACCATTTGCCAAGAAGTTCCAAGATGGCATAGTTGGTTCTTTCTCTTTTTTAAAAAGAGGAACGTATTGTTTAACTCTATGAGGTTGGATAAGCTAAAAGATAGTGAATTACCTAAAGTAGGGCCGTCATATTTGAATTATAAGCATGCAGATGGCTAGCTTTGTTGAGTAGCTGATATCAAAGAAATACAGAAGGTTCTGAAGCTTTGCCACCACTAATTTTCTTCAGGGTTTTTGCAGTTTAGATATAATAGCTCTAACCTAAGACACTTCCTCACCGAACAAGATTTTGAATCCGTATTGCTCCTACACCAGACATGTCAAACACAAGGTCTGGGGGCCGGATGCGGCCACAAAGTGGTTTCATGTGGCCCGCGAAGCCATCCTGGAAACAGGGAGGGAACGGCCCCCACTGCCTTGGCCCTGGCCGGGAGCCAATGTATAATTTTGTGGTGGCCATCTGTGCTGAAACGCATTCAGTATTAGCTCCACAAGACCATCTGGAAACAGCGAGGAACCAGCCCCTGCTGTGTCATCCCCGCCCCCTGGGTGCATGCTGGGGAGGTGTCACCCTTTGTGAGGAATGAAGAAATGCACCATCGCCTGGAAGTGGGCAGCAAATGGCCCTCGCCTACTTCACATATCCGGCTTGATGGGCTCCAGCGGAGGGGTTTCAGCAGGCAGTGTGGCTCCTCCAGTGGACCATGCCTTGGCACTTGCCCCTGTCCCACCCCCTTCTGCTAGAGACCCTCAGATCTGTCCCACTCCTGCCTAGGCCCCCACAGGCACCCTTGACGTGAACGATGTAGAGCTGGCCATGCCCACCCAATAGGCCACACCCACTCTGTCCACGCCCACACAGTAGGCCACACCCACCCTGGCCACACCCATCTGCCCCCCCAAAGGCAACTGCAATGCTGATGTGGCCCTCAATGAAATTGAGTTTGACACCCCTGTCCTACACTGATGCTCTAACCCAGAGGTAGATGGGAAGGTCTCCATGCAGTCTCCCAGCACATTGATTCAGCCCCTAAACACTCTTCAGAAGTTGCTGTTGTGATCTTATTAACACCGTTCTGACCCTATCCCTGCTTTAACTACTGCTGGCTTTCAGTGGTTAGTTTTATGGCATTGAACATAATGTTTCCAAAGGTTGGGGTACCCACAGATGCTTTTTCAAAAGGCAACTGGACTTGCTTTATTTTTCCTTTTCCTTCTCATCCAAGAAGCTTCTTCAGTGCACATTTGGGACAATCATGACCCGGATGACTGAGAATCTCAATAGACATTTAGGATGGGGGTACCGTTGCCAAAATTTCAGCAGGCCAAGAATTGGCTTCATGTAAATTAAGTTACTTTGTGATTGCATGGGAATGGGATAGTCAAAATAAGCAGTGGCTTAAAAGCAGTTATGAACATCTGTATCAAAGCATCATGCGCTATTATTATGGTTGGTCACATAGTCAGCCAGAGGATTAGACTGCATTTTGCATTTTTGTCCACCTAGCAAGTCCTTCCCATGGATCTGCAATAGGCAGATATTGTTGTTTAATAACATTAAAGGTATCGTCACGATTTCCTGGTTTCTGGTCAGCACCCTTAATTACTACATCAAACTAGCTCTTATAATGCCTGCTTATTATTGCTAAGAACCAGGTGATCACCAGGACTCTGGAAAATTCTTTGGCAGTAAATCCTGAAGAAGACTGCCCTAGCTAATGGAGATTATCTTCAAAGAAGCAAAATTGCTGAGACAGCAGTTTTATGGGCAATGTAAATGCAAAAAAATAAACTCTTGGTTTTATTATCTACTGTATCTGTGATCTTTTCAGCCAGTTCTGGACAAATCCCTGCAGTTTTCATGGCAAAATTCCAGAAGTGGCTTGCCAATGACTCCTTGTTAGGGATGAGAGCGTGCAACTTTCCCACCATCATCCAACCAGCTTCCAAAGAGTTCATGGTCTTCTAGTTTCTAGTTTGATGCCTTAACCCCTGCACCAAACTGGCTCTCTCTTTGCTATCTACTAATATTACTATTATCTACTATCTACTAGGTGACCTAGAAAAATGATTGCTCTTAATGGTGTGTGAATGTTTAATTTAGAGATAATTGAAATCATCACTTTCGGACCAAAGTAATAGTTTTAAAATTTTCAAGCTATATCAGAGATTGCCAGATTGATTTGGTTCGGAGATGTTGTGGTCCATTCACCCATAGATTTGAATATCTAAACTGGCCTGATTTAGATATCTGAATTTTGTTGAATCAATTCCAAATGAACTTGGTGATTCTAGTAGATCAACTCAGTAATCCAAATCAGTTTTATAGTTTTAATTGTTCAGACACATTTATTGGCTAAGACAGAACTTAATCGTTTATGTAAGTGAAGTGTGGTAAGGGTATATTTCGGACATTTTGTGCTGGATGAAAATACAAGCCTCAAGGTGCACATGCAATTAATGTATCGATGTGTGTTTTATGTTATCTTTCCCAGTAATTAAAGGCATTTGAATCATTAGCTGCAAATGTTTTCTTTTTAACAATGAGGATATTTCTATTGGCAAAATTCACCTTTCATCTCTGGGACACATTCAATGTTGTATTTTTTAGACACACTGTGCAGAGACAGACTGTCAAAAGGGGAGAAGCAAGACAAATGCCGAGTCTTCCACGCACCTCTGAAAACATGGTCAGAGAAGATCATCTCTCCAGTAGAAGAGTAAGATCCTTCATCTGAAAAATCAGTTTTAAGTTGTTTTTTAATTTTAACTTTAGACTTTGGTTACTTATCTAATTATAGTTTCCATAAATGAGGTTATGCATATGTTTCATGCATAGCATGTCAGTTGTTTGTTCCTATTTCACTGCTCCCTTTACATTTGTAATTGATAAAGCTAGAGAGCTGGAGAGCTGAATATCTAACTAAGCTTTGAGCTATACTTATGACCTCCTAAGTAGACCATTCTAGTGTATTGGGTAGATCGGAGGTCTTCAAATTTGGCCCTTTTATGACTTGTGGACTTCAACTCCCAGAATTCCTCAGCCAGCAGGCCTGGCTGAGGAATTCTGGGAGTTGAAGTCCACAAGTCATAAAAGGGCCAAGTTTGAAGACCCTGGGGTAGAGTGTATAGCAGTGATGGCAAACCTTTTAGAGACCGAGTGCCCAAACTGCAACTCCAAACCCACTTATGCATCGTCGAGTGCCGGCTGAGTGTGGCCCATTGGGTGGGCGTGGCTGCGGTGATAACGGCAGACTGGGTGGGACTAAAAAGTTCAATCAATTCCAACTTTGCAAGATCTTTTTTTCCCGCAAGAAGTTGAAATTGACTGACTGATTGAACTTTTTTTTTTTTGCACACAGCGGCGGAGGCCTAAAGCGAAAAGGTTTAGGACTGGGGCGACGGCGTGCGTGCCCACAGAGAGGGCTCTGAGTGCCGCCTCTGGCACCCGTGCCATAGGTTCGCCACCACTGGTGTATAGAGTTCAATCATTATCATTATCTAATCATTAACTTCCAGAAGGAGGTAGTCTGCAACTTTGGTGGTCCTTCTAGACTCATGGCTTACCAGTTGAAGCTATTCCTAGGAAAGCTGCTGGTGGTCTTCTTCATCACAAGACTCTTAGACTCTAAAGAGATTTAATGATGGCCTTCAGGGAGGTATGGAAGACTATTAAAATTGAGGAAGAAAAAACTGAACTGTTAAGCAGAACTTGGAGACTGAAGGAAAACCTGAGAATGATATCCCTTGATTTTGTTTAGTATGAAGGAGGGGGGGAGAGAGAGAAATTTGAATAGAATTTCAAGGTTCTGTTTTTCCATCTTTTTTACAATAATAGTAGCATTCCTGGAATCCTTGAATTGCTTGGTTTTTTTTTTACCCCACCTAACTTAGAAGCCTTGTAAATCCCACTTTTGATGGGACTGGCTTTGAAGACAAATACAGTTGCCTGCATGTAAGCCACCTGATATCGTCATACTGTACCAGCGGTGTGGCATTGCACTGGTTGTTGGTTTATTTCCAAATACAATCACGTTTCTTATTAAATTATGTAAAGCCTATATGGATTAGGGCCAAGAACGCATTTTGAAAGTGACTTCTCTCCTCTGAGAAGTGGAAAGAGAAGATGAAGCAGTGAGTAGTCTACCCTTGAGAGCAAAGCCTTGGGAGTTGAAGTCCACGAGCCTGGACTACTGTAATGCTCTCTACATGGGGCTTCCCTTGAGGAGCACCCGGAGGCTCCAGCTAGTCCAAAATGCGGCCGCGCGGGCGGTGTTGGGAGGGACTCGTCGCTCCCACGTAACACCGCTGCTGCGTGAGCTGCATTGGCTGCCGGTGGCCTTCCGGGTGCGCTTCAAGGTGCTGACTATCATCTTTAAGGC